>NC_082611.1:900000-1042500 GCF_030936135.1 Gavia stellata
GTCCCCTGCTCAGCGCCAGGAGGACGCGACTCTTCCTCCCAGACAGGCTGGAAGTTTTCATCTTGCCAGGGGCGAGGTCCCATCCGGGCAGGGGCAGGAGGCCGTCCACAGACAATGCACCCGGGGGCACCCGCTCCTGCCCTTTGCAGCCCTTTTATCCGGGGCTGCTTTTCAAACCGTCCAGTCCCAAGCCCTGCACCGGGGTAGCCTGCAGGCTGCCGGCACTAAGCACAGCGCTGAGCTCCTGCTGGAGCAGACTAGGAGAGGATAACATAGGCAGCAGAGGAAGGCCCACCGCATTGGGTAGCACCCACAGCAAACCCTGGGTGCCTCAGCTTGGCGCAGCCTCTCTGCATGCCATAACGGTGCCATGGACACTCATCCGGCGCCCGCAGGAGCCGATAACCTTGTGCTCTCTTCTCTTCCAGCTCGTCATTCTTCTTTCCAACTTCGGAGGCCAGCTGGGCCTTTGGATGAGCTGCTCAGTCGTTTGCGTCATTGAGATCGTTGAGGTCTTCTTCATTGATTCACTTTCCATCGTAATGCGGCGCCAATGGCAAAAGACAAAGAAATGGTGGAACGACCGAAAAAGGGACCAGTCGGGGAAGCCACCGCAGGCCGGCAATCTGGAGAGGCAGGGCCACGATAACCCCATCTGCATCGATGAGGACCTGCCCACCTTCAACACCGCCCTCCGCCTGCCGCTGCCCCAGGACAACCCCTTGCCCAGGACTCCCCCCCCCAATTACAGCACTTTGCGGCTAGAGACTGCGTTCACAGAGCAGCTGTCCGACACGCTAGAGGTTGGGCAACACTGACGCTTATTTATCCACCCATCCAGCTGCCAAAATAAGAGGTGGGTGCTGGACCCACGTGTCCAGGCGTGAAAGGCACGCATCCAAACGAGCACTGAAGGGCTGTTGGGTCAGACCCTTATTCAGGGATTGAACTTGCAGTCAAAGCTTCTCTGAGCAAAGCTCAGACACAAAAGCCAAGGGCTCAGAGACATTAGGAACTTCAAGCAACATCAAGTCTCAAGTTAATCATTGCAGGAGATAGCTGGAGCAGGATGTGGCACTGAGCTGGGATGTCTTGCCAGACAGAAGCATACATTAGCAACCAACTGCACACACCCCATTGTAAGTGGTCAGGAATTACTCCACAGCAGAAGACGGATGCCACATTGAGTATTACACTAATTGCTCTCTGCTGTGTGGCTTGACTTGTGGGAAGAACCCAGGGCTTTCAGGAATGCAGCATGACATTTGTAGGAAGGGGAATGACAGATTTGGGAAGAGCACAAAATGGATAAAAGGAAAGCTCTCAAGTTGAATTTTGATTCCAAAGGTAGCCTGAGGATCTCTTTATTCTGAGGTGAAAAGTTAGGAGAGCCACAGATATGCTTGTAGAGCAAGTTACTACACAGCTTGAGTAGGAGAACTTAAGTCATCCCAAAAGAATCATCTGAAAAGGGCATGAAATCTGATTCACATTGCAATAGTGAACTGCATACTCTGCAAGCTTGTTTCATTTTACATCGCTCAAGCTGGCCATTAAACTTAACCTCAGAGGAGCTCGTTAAGGAGTGCCTGGCCTTGCCACACGTGACTTCCCAGAAGCCTGAAAGGGAGCTGGCTGCTCTTTTCCTGCTCAACCCTGGGCAAGGACTTCCCTCCTGCAGCCGCCTGGTTCACCGCCCTGGCTGCTGCCCTGCAGCTGGTGGTGCCCGGGGAGGGGACGGAGCCACGCGGGGCTGCAGTGGCGGCTGGAGCTGCCCTGGGCTCTGTACACGGCCCTGAAGGGAGGTGGCCGGAGGATACACCTGCCCCACCAGTACGTCGTCCACCTTGCTTACACCCCCTCCATTCCACCGTGCTGTGTCAACACCCTGCATTTTGCCTCCTGCGCACCGCACTGGACCCTCCCTGCGCCACAGGCTGCTGCCTGCACCTGCACGGCTGTGGAGTGATTGCGGAGAGACCTCCGGGGCACCCAGCTGCGGTGGCAGCACCCTTCCCCTTGCTCCCAGTCCTGCACCTCACTCTTTCCTACTGTAGCTGATTCTTAGCTGCCTAGAGCACACTGTATAGATGTTGAGGATGAATATAGCCTACACCGGGTTGGCTGCTTGGGGTTTTTGTAGAGCAAGAGTGACTGAGAGAGTGTGTGTGTAAGCGTAAGAAAGTCTCTTTTCCTTTCTCTATATAAGCTTATTTTATATAGGACAGTGAGAATCCAGAAAGGTTCTTTAATGTGCAATAAAACATATTTTAACTGGATTATTTAAATAGCTGATAAATGGAAAAAATAAAGATATATTTTTGAATAACTGCTTTTTCTTTGTTTAATCAGCGGTACACGAGTTACTTCCATGCAGGCATCCCAAGAGATTATGGGACTTGCTTGTGCCTGCCCTGGGGCTGCCAGGTGCTCAGCATCACCGAGCACCCCGGCCAGGTGCCCCAGGCTCCTCTGCAGAGGAGGGGCTGTGCTGCAGAGTGCCGCTAGACCTGGCTCAGGAGAGGGTGGGGGAGCCGGGGGTGCAAGCAGGTGCCCAGTGAACGTGCCTTTCAGAAAGCAGCATTAGCTAGCAAGGTGACCGAAAACGCTGGAGCCTCAGGTTTCCCTCCTGGACAGTCCTTTGGAGACTGACGGAGAAGAGAGAACCGGGTTTGCTCTGCCTCAGCACCCCTCCCCTAACACACAAAGGTGAGTTGCTCAGCGCTTGTCCACATCACCTCTAAAGCAGCATCACATAACAATGACGCTCGTTACACTGGGCTCGACCCACATGCAATGGTGGCAAAACAGACCTAGAGAAAAACAGAGTACCCGACACAAGCCGCAGGCACACCAGGGCCACCTTCCCCTTCACGTTACCAGTGTGAGCAGTCACGATTACAGCAGTGGTGGAAATAACAGCAAACTTCAGAGCTAATGTCTTACAATAAGCTCCTTCCTTGCCCATTTGTTGCTTCTTTATATAGGAGCCGGTTTGGCTCAGTTACACCTTCCAGATGCAGATAGTTGCTATAGGGTCAGTTTGACTCCAACTGGCACAAAGCACAGCCTCCTATGGACGCTGTGGGGGGGACATCTCCCCAGGAAAAAGCAAGCAAACATTGCAAAGTGGGACATACCACAATTCCATTCCTCATCCGTACCCGTGTGGGCAACAGCACTCAGCAGACTGCAGCTCTCCGCGGGGACTGCAAGGTTTGCTCGCTTCTGCTTGCGGGCAGTGCCGAGGAGGGGCTGTGGATCTCAGCTTGCTGCTGGGACAGCTCAGCACAACACAGCTCCTTCCTCACCACTGGGCCCACTCACACAGAGACTCCTCTTCCTCTCAGGCTGCTCAAGCAACTCTGCCCCTCTCCCAGCAACCCTCCAGCACCAGGAGCTGGATTAAATCAGCAGGCACTAATCATGCAATCAGCCCCCCTGGGTAGGAAGCAAACCTCCCGCAGCTGCTGCCCAGAGCATCGCGCTGTGCCCGGGTCCGACGGCTGGGGAAGGCGCTGGCAGCCGGCACAGCTCGGGACAGGCCGAGGGGGCACGGCCTCGGAGGGCAGCCGTGTCCCCAGAGCTCGTCAGCGGCCACGCTTCCCATCGCGGTGGCAGCCAGAAGCTGTGTTGGTGGGTGCCGCAGGCTGGTTCCCAGGTCTTTCTCCAGGTGCCTCAGAATTCACAAGGCAGACGAAGCCTTGCGGTAACGCGTTCGTTAGAGCAAAGCCAGACCTCGGTGAGAGCTGTAAAGCAGATGACTCTTCAACCAGTGGTCATTTTAGAAAGCCTTTAGAAAACCTTTTAAAATAAACTAAGTGGTGCCAATCCTGCAAGAAAGCAGTCGTATTGACTGGTCAAACTTTATACCTGGTAACTGCCGTTTTAATAAGGAAAATATCATTTGATGGAGAGCAAGGCTGCTGAAGCGTAGCGTTCCCCTGCAGCGTGCCTGTAAGGACTCTGGTTGATAACCGGGGACGTGTGTCCTGCCGGGCGCTTTTTGGCATGAACACTCACTTTAAACTCTTTGGGCAAGCACAGGTTTTCTGTAGGTGCTTTTTGCATTTACTTCTCAGGGCAGGCGCAGCACCTTTTCTCCTTGTATGAATAATCCTCGGGAGGCAGAAAGCCATGGAGTAGCTACAGAAACGGATTACTTCATCGTGAATTAAATACTGAACTCTGCTGAACTCCTGAGTCATCTTAAACACAGAAAACGACCTGGGACGGTATGAGAATTGGGTCTGACACAGGCTAAGCATCATAAACTCAAAGCATTTGAGAAACTTAGCTTGGAGTTCATGGGAAGAACAGGCAGTAAAATCTGTGGTTCAGCGATAGATATCCCCTCCTCTCCCACTGCAGCCGCTGCTCCAAGAGTCAGGTGGGAACCGCGGTCTCTTCCCATGGGGACAGCATTCCCAGGAGACTCAGGGCATGCGGTGGGAGCCCGGCCAGCCCCAGGCAGGGCTCAGGAGCCGGCAGCCCCCCGCTCGCCGGCACCGCGGGGCTGCAGGGGAGCGGCTGCTGTACCCGAAAACGTGGCGAAGGCACAGGCAGCATCGCAGGCAGAGCGCTGCCTCCGCACCGGGGCGAAGGATGGGCTGGTGAGAGGTGGCAAAACAAAGCGCAGCGGGCAGGTGCCGGTGACTCACGAGGAAAGGCTGCCTGCACGCTGGGACCAGCCCTTGGGAGCAGAGGAGACGCAGCGGGCGAACCTCGCTCAGCAGCGGGCGAACCTCGCTCAGCTCTTCTGCAGCTCCCAGCAGCAGCTGCTGCCGGAGGGGAGAAGGTTGCGGGTGACGGAGGAGCTGCGGGGGGGAGCCGGGGGGGGTGATGCTGAGGAGGAGGAAAATCCAGCTGCACAGAGAAGGTTTGCCGGCTGGCAGGAATCCGCCGGTGCCTCTCCCAGCAAGTGACGCCCAGACAGCAATGGGGTTTGAAAACGCACAGAGCCTGCCAGCCCTCCTCCGTCCTGCTGGGGAACGGACACCTCCATACGCCACGTCGTGGAGTCTGCTGGCCGTACCCAGGGCTAGCTTTGTCCCGCTTAACGCACCATTGCCCCGTAACAGCCTTCAGGGGCACGGACCAAATCTGTTTTTTTCAGAGAAATCTTCCCAACCAACGCTAACCCAAATAGCTCAGGCGTTTTGCTCGTGGGTGCCTGATTTCTGTAGTTACTGTCCCAACCTACCCCCACCTCCAAAGGAGCACTGCAAAGGCTACACAGGCACTCGTCCTGCCACAAGGAGATTGGTTTGCCCGAGCTGTGGTGGAAGCACTTACAGTCCGGCTGCTGGCCTCACCTGCTGGTGGCTTTTCCAGTGCTCCCAGCTCCTTTGACACAAGTGTGAAAACCACGGAGAGAGCGGCAGCTGTGCAGAGGCAAACTCCAGCTGCAGTAGCGGGACTTGCTGCTTAAGTACTTTTGAGAATCAAAACTGCTGGGCAAAGGCTTTTCCTGGGTGGAAAAGACGACTTTCAGCCCAACTCTGCTTGTTTCACTGCTCGGCATGAACAGCCAGCACAAAAGTGACTCAAAGACAGGGCGGCCAAACGCGGGAAGGACGTGTGGTTTCCCTATCAGACAGAACTTCACCAGGTAATCCAGAGAAAAATGGGAGCACCCAAACACCCAGTCAACCCCGACGAAAAACTAGCCCAGGATGTGACAATGAACAATAAGTCACAGATTCCTTGGAAAACACATCTGAGATGCCACCTGGCCCTATCCCGATCCCAGCTGGCCAAGGCACTGCCACCCCCAGCCCCATGGGGTGCAGCAACCCGGGGACGTCAGCCCGGAGGGGTAACTCCAGCCTCCCTCAGAGCGAAGGGATGGCTGCCCAAAGCTGCTCCCAGCAGATGCAGCTGGGCAGCACCGACGGGGTTAAAGGCTGCCCAGTCCCCCTGCCACACCGGGTGACATTGCAGTGGTCCACAAACAGGTTTGGGAGTTAAATGCCTCATTAATGTAAATGGGGCTGGGCTGGGGAAAGGCATCTCCAGCACATGCCTATGGAAAACCCTTTCAGGCTCTGAGCCTCCACTTGTGCCCTGCAATAAGGCGCAGCTCTGGGGAGGTAGGGACAGGGCTGGAGATTGTGGATGTTTTAATTTTACCCTTTCACCTTCAGGGCAGGCTGAGCCAGCTCCGTAACTACCAGCATCGGGAGGTTTCTCCTCCAAATACCCACGAAGGGGCTCACAGGGCTACGGCAGCTCTGCTGCTGCTGCGTTCTCCGGTCAGATCTCCCGGGAAGCACCCAAGCGACGGGCTCTGCCCCGCGAGAGCCCACCCATGCCTCCTGCTCAGCCAAAGCCCTGCGGTCTGGGAAATCGGTGCTACCTCAGCAGCAGCAGCCGCAGCTGCCGCCAGACCCCGGTAGCCCGTGGATGGCACACTAAAGCAACAAGCGTTCTCAACACGCAGCAGCGACTTCCTTCTGCCTGGAGCTGCAGCCAGACAGCCCCAGACCAGCGCTGCTCCCAGGGCTCAAACCGGCTTGGGAGGCTGCGGCGGCCGGGTGTGCGAGACGGAGGGTGCTGGCAGGCGGGTACTTTATTGTACAAAATCGTTGCCTTGACTTGAAAGTCCCACTGCCCATCTCGGGCAACACCGCAGTGGTGAGCGCCACGCGGCCAGAGCTGGGCAGCTCCCTGGGGGCAATTCCCCACCGCCAGACTCCAGGTCCGAGCCATCCCCACCAGCCTGGCCTGCGCTCCACGCTTTGCGGAAGCGTTTTTGAGCAACCTCAGCCCCGGGAGGGCTGCTGACAGCCGGAGCACAGGCCCGAGCCGTGGCAGTGCCGGAGCGGTTTCGGGCAAGCATGAGTCAGGGGTTAATCCACAATTGCAGCAGCTGCCCTCTGCAGTGGCATGCCGTGACACAGCTCCGGCACTAATCCCAACGCTGGCATCTCCCTGCGAACAGGATGGACCGGGAGGTATGGAGTCATCGCCAATTCCCCACGCCTCCGCCGGCACACGCGGGTAACGCTGTCAGTGGGGCTGGGCGGGCGGCACTGGTCGCAGCTGACGAACCCCGGGAAGAGTGAGAGTTAGGGCTGAGTGTAACCGATGCCTAAGGAGGGGAAGGAGTGAAGAAATCCCAGGCCAGGCTGGGCAATCCCATCCAAGAAACCGGACTTCCCTCCTGTGCAGTGGGAGCCTGGAGCTGCTGCTCCGGCCGTGGGGCAGCACTGGTCCCAGCTCTCCCCACTGTTCGCAACATCTCCTGGTGCCCCACGCTGTGCCGGCGGCTCAATGCGACGCTGCTCCCGAGGGCAGCGCTGGCAACAGCCCTCTCCTCTGCCAGGCACCCACGCGCGCCTGCCCAGCTCTGTCCGCACTCACCAGCCTGGCCCGGCCGGCCCCACGAGCCCCGCAAGCCCCATGCGCACGCCGGGCTCTGCTCCGCCGCTCGCTAGGTGGGGGCTGCCGGGCATCGGGCTGCGCTTGCCAGCCCATGGCCACACAATTGCTCCCAAAATGAGCACTGGTCTGCAGGTCTCAGCACTGCACGCACAGGGCACTCGATGCTTTCTGAAGCAACAGCACAATTATCCGACCGAATCGCTCCTGAACAGCTTTTCTCTTGGGACTGACGCTCTCTGGCAGCAAGGGCACCCCGATCCCTTGGGTATTTTTATGAAATGTTTCTCCATCTGTCACCCTTCTTCCGAAAAGCAAAGGCTCTTCTCCCGCATCCTGCTCATCCCACTCATCCTACTCATCCCGTTCCAGAGCACTGGGGCCTCAGGGTGCCCTGGCCCCGGGGAGCTGGGGGTGGCGGTGGTGGTGGTGGGCAGGGGCTCTGCCAGCCATCCCTGCGGCGCAGGACGGAATGCCGCGCAGCGGGTTCCTGCAGCAGCCAGCCATGCTGCACCGGGGCTCTTCCCTTCGGCCCAGGTGAGAGGAGCCGCGGGCTCGGGGCGCTGACCCGGCAGCCGCACCTGCTCCCCGGCCCGGTTGCAACACAGCCCCAGGTATAAACAGGGAAACACACCCGCCCTCGGGGCCGCGGACATGTTTTGTCCTCTCTTGTATCATCACCTGTGCTTTGGCACTTTCCTGTAGCACTCCTGCACCGCCTTGTCTCTCCCAGTCTTAGGCTCGTGCCTCAGTTTCCCTTCCAGAAGGAGCTGGGTGGGACTCGTGTCCCCCCGGGGGGGCCGAGCCTCCCGCGCTGCCGGGCGTGCAGGCAGGCTGCCGGCCCTGTGCAGCTTTCCACGCGCGCTCCCCCCAGCTCCATGCCCTGCGCTGCCCCAGATGGCATTTTTGCCCTGGCAGCCTTGCCATCAGGCGGCGTTCCCGAAAGCAGCGGGACACGAAGTGCAGGAGGGGATGCCCGCCAGCGAAGCCGCTGTCAGGCCGAGTGACATGAACCAGTGTCATGCCCGACCTGCCTGCCTCCTGCCCGCCTGAGAGCAAACCTCCAGGCAGCTGAACCAGCCCAGCCCCATCCAGCATGCTGATACGGGATCGCTTCTGTCTCCTTCCACTCACTCATGTTTGCCCAAATATGTTCCTAGAGATGGAAAAACGTGTGTGTTCACTAGACTTATTCACCTGCAATTTAAAATGTGCCGCAGTCCCAGGGGAGATGCGGTCACCACAAAGCGTGGCTGAATGCAGGTGCCGGCCAGAGCCGCGGTGGGTGAATCACACTGTTTTCACAACACCTCTTGCTGCAGTACCGTCCTCGCTTGTGTTTTAAGACCTTCTCACCCAAGTTTACATAACGAAGCCTGAAAGGTACAAGCTGTTCGCCTGGATAATCACAACGGGTAATCATCCCGCGCTCTTGTTCTCATTATAAAAAGTCATCGGTCACAAAATATTTCACATTTCCCCCAGAACATGGGAGAGGACCATAAAGCACCGGCCCACGGGGATCTTTACAGTGCTCTGTCCCAGTCGGCGCCGCACTGGCGCTCCCTGCGCTGGGGCAGCGTGGCATCCCCGGAGCCTGAGCTCACCCGCAGCTACCGCGTCTTTAGACGCTGGAGTCATGGCAGGCTGGTTATTTTTTCCAGCAAACTTCCAGAAAAGGCGAATGAGTGCAACTAACTCCCTGTCACACCGATTAGATACGGAGCGGGTCTGGGGAAACCCCACCGGTGACAAACCACCGCCTGAGCACGCAGCCTGCGGCGGTCCTGCGCCGAGAGCCTGCTCCGTTCCACCCACAGAGGAGTGTGGCCTCGGTGGGGCGAGTCGAGGTTCAATGAGCAATGTCGTTGACGCTCAGGCTGAAGGGAGCTGTGCCTGAGCTGGGTTTTGCCCCATCCCTCCCGTTCCGGAGCCAAGAGCTCGGCTCGCAGAGCTGCAGAGCGGTGGTACCCGCACCCCAGCAGCGCGAGCCCCGGCACGGAGCGAGCCCCTCTGCCGCCAGCCCTGCAGCCAGGCCGTGGCTGCCAGCTGACCGTGCTGTGCCAGTCGTGCAGGAGCCGGGCCCGGGGGGGCCGCTTCCCTCCCCTCTTCTGCTGCTTGTAAAACAAAACCAGCCTCGGTTTTACTGCCTGATCTTTGTAACACAAACAGAGGTCAGTTAAAAAGGTTTTACACGCAGCAGTTACCGGTGCAGGTTGGCTGGTGAGATGCTCGCTGTCGTTTGACTGTGATTTTACTGGTCACAACTGAATTACTCTATTTTGTTTAGTGACAGCGTGTCTCTGAAAGTGCACCCGATAAACCGAGCAATTAAAGTGCTGAATGAGCCCGTTTGCACCCTGCACGGGAACGGGTGATGCCCGGCGTCCCTCGGCAGAGCGGAGCAGGAGCAGCCACCCCGGCTGCAACGCTGGCCACCAACACGGGTGAGCGATGGTGGTGGGGAGGGGCGCGCTCCTCCCTTACAGCAGGGCTGCCTGCAAACCCCAGAGCTGTCCGACTGGAAGCCAGGCTGCAGACGTGACTAATATTTAGCACGTACGTATCACAGCTCCTGCTAAGTGGCAATCTAATTAGCGGGTGCGGGTGCGCTGGCGGTGCCGATCGTCAGCCATGGGCAGGGTGGCCGGCCACGCCGCCCCGGCACCCGGGCTGCGAGAGGGGCTGCCGGGAGGGGACTCCCACAGAGGCCAGGCGGGTAACGCGGGGTGACGAAGCCACGGCACCGCTCCCGTTTCTGGAGCCCAAAGAGCCTTTCCAAACCCTCATGAAATCCCTGAGCACGGAGGAACGACCTCGGGTCTGACGGCCACCACCGCAGCTGAGCCAGGCTGAGACATCCCCCCCCCGCCCCCATGCCAAACGCCATGATCCAGCCAAAAGCAATGCACATTTACACAGATCCATGTATGAACGAGTCATACGGTTTTTCCAGTGACCTGGACTCAGTTCTACCAACAGGGTTGTAATTTGGGGGCGATTTCCTCCCTGCAGAGCTGTCCTTGGGTCTCTGCGTTGGGCTCCGGCACAATCACCTCCGCTCTTCGTCTTTACATGCAGGCCTAAATACCAGCCCAGAAACCTTCTCAGCCTTCTTTGTATCCACTCCCAGCACCATGAAAATACTTTCATTTTACCAGGTAAATTTAGGACCAGTTGATATTTTCAAAACACTGCACATTAGACCGATGGTGCCATTTTCTGGGCTGATTTGCCCCCTGTATCCAATGTCTCAGCTGTATTTAGCTGTCAGTGGTGCATCACGCCAGCACAACACCCTGACTCGGAACACAATGCCTGGGGTGCAGAAGAGCTTTCCACAGTGTTTTTCAGCTGTATTTTTAGCAGGAGGTTTTTGCTTATGAAATAAACTTTCTCATGAAGCGAGTGAGAGAGGCAATGCAAAGTCAAGCCGAATTCAAGGTCATTTGGCTTCGCTGGCTTCACAGCTGATGTTTCAAACCACTGAACAAATGCAGCCTGCTCTATTTTCAGCGTTAGAGCTGCCAGTGCTGGTAACAGACATTGTTCTCCGGGGAAATAAGTAGCGAAAGAAGGGCAATTATTTTGACAGGACAGAGGTTAGAAACTGGGTAAGTCCTGGTACTCGCCATCAAACCTGTTCGTTCTAGCTTCACTTGGAAATACTGTTTAAACACAATCCCACATTCCACTCCTGACATAATGGTAGGAGGTACACTTGTGCAATTTAAAAATAAAAATCCCTTTTGTTCCCAAACAACGAAACACGGGGACATTTGGGAAGGTCTGACCAAGTCCTGATTGAACAAGAACCTGCGATTACTTTTCCTAGCAAGAGGCAATCATCACCTTTTACAATGCTTTGCTGCTCTGCGGTGATTTATAGTTCCAAGGAGGTTTATACACGTTTACTGTTCTGTTGTGAGGAGTTAACGTCTCCCACAATCGCTCAAGGTGCTCATGGTTTTTCCTCTAAACTGTGTTTGTACAGTAGTGTTGGGTCCAGGGATCCAGCCCCAGGGCATGCAGTGCGCTGGCCCCAGTGTAGGAAAATACAGAAAATAAATGGTGGGAGTGTGTATCTCCAGCCCGCCCGAGGGATAAATATGTGATCAACAGGAATCAGTGTGCAAGACACCTGAGATTAAGTCATAAAAACCAAAAGTGCGTGCTAAACACCGTGAAAATCTCGGACAACCGGGCTACGAGCATGTTCACGAGGGCACCCGGCCCTGGCTGAGCCACTCGCTGTTCCTCCCTCGGAAGCAATAGGAGAGCTGCTTCACCTTTTAATTGCATTGCCATTGTATGGAAGCTGAGCTCATTTCTCCTGGCAAGAGACGGTCACCTTTCCGACCCCGGCTGCCGGTGCCGCCGGGGCAGAGTTCTGCCCCTTCTATTTAAGCATCAACATCTTCTGCAGTCTACGCTTGGAAGACGTGTGGTGTACAAAACACTGGCAGGAAAGCATGCCCAGCAGCGGTCTTGATAGTAAACGCAGCTGCTCGGGAGACTTTTTTTAGAAAAAAAGTAATTGTAAGGTCTACGTCTTTAAAAAAAAAGAGATTATAAGATTTTTAAAAAATGGATGATAAAACTGTTCCCAAACACTAGCGCGGTTCCCCGGCGGTTATTTGCTCCGTGGCAAAGGCCTGTCGCGGGGCTGGCCGGCCCGGGGAAGCCGGAGCAGCCAAGTGATGTCCTGGCGCGGGGACGCTCCAAACCAGACCGAGAAACGCACCGCGGGTCGGGGCCGCGGCCGCAGCACCCGGTCCCGCTGCGGGGGTCCCCCGGCGCCCCCCGCCCCGCGCCCGCCCTTCTGACGGGTTTTTCTTCCCTCGGGGCCGAGCCCGCGGGCGGGTGCGCATCTCTCGGCAGCGGGACGGAGCGGGCGGTGTCCCGGGGGGCCGGTGCCGCTGCCCCCGGGCTCGCCGGTGGCCGAGCCAGGACCGGGGTAGGGGCAGCAGAAGCGGCCGCGGTTGGGGGGGTGGGAGGGGGACGTGCAAAGCGCGGGGGGCAGGGAGCGGAGCGCGGCGCCGGCCAGCCCCGACCGCCGCGGGGAGGGCTCCGGTGCCGCGGCCTGAACGGGCGCGGGGCGGGGCCGGGGCGGGGCCGGCGGCGGGAGCTGCCGCTGGCGGCGGGGAGCGCTGCCGGCGCGGCGCGGGCGGCAGGTACGGGGGCCCCGGGGGGGCCCGGGGGGGGCCCGGGCGGGGAGCGGGCTCGGGGCGGCGCGGGGGGGCGGACCTGCGTGGGTTAGGCACGGCTGGGCCGCCTGTCAGCGCGTGGGTGTCGCTGCGGTCCCCCCGCTTCGCGCAGCGGAGGACGGGGCTTAAGCCGTGTTTATGGGGGGGGGAAAGGGAGTCCTTCTCTTGGGGGTGGAGCGGGAGACTTGAATCCGGCCGTGGTGTCTTCCTGCGCGGACCAGGCGTGGAGTCATCCGTCTCCGCGTGCTTTCCCAGCAAGGGTGCAGGTGTTCGTGCCGGTCGGCTGTCGCGGCAGCGCGCGGCGTGCAGGCCGGTGTAGCCGTTCTTATTTAACCACTTTGGCACAGCCTTCCCTTTAATCCCCCGATACAAGGCATGGAGGCAGATCGCAGCTTGCTGAGTATGTCACCGTCCGTTTCCTTTGCTGTGGGAAACGTGCCACCCACCCCAGGCTGCTGCCTCCCGGGTGAGGCAGAGGATGCTCCCTCCGCGGGACACGGGCCTTTCTGCAGAATAAAAGAGCTGCTGCTGAGGGGGTTGAGCCTGTTACCTCCAGGATTCACGCTGCTCATTGCACATGCAGCAGAGTTAACTCTCAGCAACGTGCCCTTACCGGCCCTGGAGGAGGAAGGCTTGTCATCCTCCTAGGAGACAGGGACATCACGGGAAACACAGGGTTGGGCAGGCAGGGGAAGAAGGGATGGAGCATCTAACGTACGGAGCAGAGAGTCAGGCAAATGCTATCTAAACGTCCAGACTCTAAATACTCTTCGAGTGCTGTACGCGTGCCCGTCGGGATTAGAGACCCGCAGGCGCCTGCACGGATCAGGGCGGCCGTGGGCATCTGAGCCGGCGGCCACTCTCTTTTCACACCCGACAGAGAGGCAAAGCGTCTGCTGGGTGCTCTGTGACCCCGGGCTCAGGAAGGGCTTTCATTGCTCAGTGACACGTTACAGCTCCACTTCGCTTTTTCAACTGCCAACCTGTAAACTTGTGATGTAATAAAAAACTTTCCTCTAATTTGCAAAAATACCACTAGATAGAGAAGACATTTGTGCTAGGAAAACAAGGTCTTCTCATCAGGCTCCGGAGAAGATGGCGGATGAGCAGCTGGTGACCAAAGAGGAATGACTGTTGTGTGTCCCAGCCGAGAAAACACTGAATAATTGCAGTATCAGACCCGGTAGTGTTGGAGTGGTTTTGCAGCCAAGGTACCACCCTGGAGCTTCCAGGAGTGTGCTGAGTTTTGCTTATGTCTTTATTTCCTTTAAGTGGCAATTGCCCTAGGAAAACCACAGAGGAGATTCAACACAGTCAACACAATCATTTCGTAACGTGGGAGTCTGATCTCACCGTAAGGTGGAGGAGTTTCACCTGGGATGATGCTGGGATGAGGCAGGGCTGGCCTGGCGGCTGCCAGGGGAAGGTGAGGACACCTCCTTCGCAGCGCAAAGCAAACCACGTTAGAACCAGGTGCAGGTTGCTTTTAGGACAGCTTTGGTCATCACAGGGACGCGGGTACTGCCAGGAGAGGGACACGTGGCACCCTGTGCACCGCAGAGCTCTGGTGGCCCTAGGGCCGGCTCCTGACAGTCGGTTTAGATGAGCCCAGCGTGCTGGCAAGGGGCAGCCCAGAGCAAAGCACGGCAGCGGGGAGGTGGCGAGGGAAACAGCCGTGGTTCCCCGACACCACCTGCAAAGGAGACAAAGTCAGTTCTTACCCGCACGTTAGAGAGCAGTTCTGCAAACGGAGCAGTGTGACAATAAAAAGTGTGAAGGAGAAGGAGGAGTGGGGGAGCCTAACGGGTGCCTGTTCCCCTTCCCTGACCGGGGCCTTGGAAGTGGAGCAGCCAAATAAGAAATAAAACCAGTGAGCGGCAGCTGGGAGCTGCCAAATGTCCGGGCCCGTGAGTTTCGCACGCTGTGTGAATAATGGGGGATTTGAGGGCGGCAGCAGGGACAGATTTTTGTAACCGTGAGACTGCCCTGCACGCCACTCAGCAGTGGGAGCCGGGCTGCGTGTCCGTCAAGGGGGAAGCACCTTCTGACTCCCCAGCCCGGATCTGCTCCTCGGCTGCTGTCCCACCACAGCCTCCACTCCCTTTCTCTGGAGGGGTTTTGGGAAGGGGTGGCGGTTAGCTGTGTACCGATGGAGGGTGGGTCTCATCGTCCCTCATTTGTCACTTCTCTGCTCCAGGTAGAGCCCGCTGCTGGGGGAGAGCAGGACAGGCTCCAGGCTGGCACCACAACCGGGACAAAACCCCTCCAAACAGCCACGGCGTCCGAGCGCTGAGCCTCTGTGCCCGGGGCAAGCAGCCCCCCAGTAACAGGGCTTTGGCTTCCGATCGGGCAAGGCACCTCGCACAGAGTGGCTTTCGGCAGTGAGAAAGAGACAAGAAGTCTATTTGGAAACATTCTGGAAATAGAGGTAAGAAGAAAACTATTAAAGTGAGAAAAAAGATTGAAAAAAAGTCATCCAAGTATGGTCGAGTGCAGCTTTTGCTTAATGCCATTTCTTTTATCAAATGACCTGCTTAAAAGCACAGCTTATGCCTAAAGGAAGAGTAAATCTGTGTCCTTCCCTCTGTTGCCACGTTAAGATGTCCCCTGCAGAACCTGGGACTGTTTGCTTGGCTGTATTGCCAGCACACCTTTGTTAACTTGGTTTTTTTGGGATCCCTGGGTTTTCATGGTGGGGTGTGAATCCTGCGGACATCCTGCCTGGGGATGCTCTTCCAGCTGACCCCGTCCCCGTCCCCGTGCCTGTCCTCCCTCCGGCAGGTGCCCCACGGGGCCGTGGGACGGAGCAGCGCTTGCAGAGAATAGGTCCAGTAGCTTTGACATTGGGGAAAAAATGTTTTGAATCAGTTTAAAACATATCTAAAAACTAATGTAATCTCATTTTCCACAGTGTGGCCTGAATCTAACTTAAAAATGTGAAAACGCTGCCCTTCAGGACAGTGTTTTTACGGTTGGTGAGCTGAAGAGATACAGTGAGCTGGAAGGCACGCCAATCTTTGCTTAAAACTGATCTGGAGCTGGTCTTCCTTTCCTAGCGCAGCATCTTCCCCTTGCTGTCGCTAGCAAGCACACCGTGACTTTGCAAAGTGCAGTGGTTAAATGGAAATAAAGTCAAGGTGGAGAATAAGTGTATCAATGACTCCTGCAAAACCGTGAACAAAGATAAAGCAGTGACAAGATTAGCCATTCAGTGTCTTTAACTTTGCTCGGTTATGAAAGTAAAGCTTTTACTCAGCATGTGCTCCTCAACCCGTAAGTATGTGTCTCAGCATTGCTGTCAGGAAAAAACCAGCTAAAATCCAGCCTGAGGAAACAATATGAAAAGGAATAATAACTTCTTCCAGCAATGTCAGGTTGATGAGCAACCCACAAAGATCTGTACAAACCGGGATCATCTCCGTGGCAGGTCTCAGACCTCGGCAGGAGCCCACGCTCCGTGTTTGGCCGGCGCGGTCTGCAAGCAGCAGAGCAAACAGAGGCTGCAGGGCATGCGGCCAGTCAGGTCCAGCTGGGCTGGATTTTGCCCAGTGCAGTGTAGGTGTGTTTTAAATTTTAATCTAATCTAAATCTTTTATTGGATTTCTTAAAAGGCGGAAAATATTTACTAGTTTGCCTTGCAAGTCTCTCTGGATTTAAATGTATTTTGCCAATACTGTTTTATAAAGCAGAGACCAGTCCTGAGGCTGTGCCTGGAGGTGGGTTTGTGTTCACACCCGGCAGCAGAAGGCTCGGGCAGAACGGCCACGTGTGTGTCACGTCTTCCCTTCGGCCGCGGGTACCTGAGCAGAGGCTAACGGTGTTCCTCCTGCGTTCGTTATAGTCCTGCCCAAAAGCCAGCGAGCATCTGATGGCATGTAAGCACCTTCTGTGAATAAATCTTCTGCAGGCAGCTGTGGGTGCGAACCTCTGCGGCACGAGCTCACGGAGGATGAGCTGGCGGGTCTGGGAGGTCCGAGTCCTAGGAAACATGTTCCTTGGAGAACAAAACGCTTTCACACGAGGGTAGAGCCTGCCCTCAAATCCTGGAGGAAGCAGCTGGAGTTTCCTCTTCCTAAAGCACTCTCCCATCAAGACCTCATGGTGTTAGGCTACGTCTAACACCACATGTAATAGGGTGTGCAATGAAAATCATCACCTCTCTTTGCATCGTGGAGTGAGACATCATAAAATCTATTGGTTTTATACTTTTATCAACCTCTGTACATACTACTCGGGAGATTTTGCAGATCTGGCCATTAAATCCATGAATCAGTATCACCCTTTTTTTTTTTTTTTTTTTTGAAAAGTAAGGAGGACGCAGTTGCCAGCACACCCCAAGAGGCCTGTGCACAGCCTTCGGTTGCCTTTCGTACCTGTGGTAGTCTGTCTATAAGTAACTTCGCGCTACTCTAATTTCTGCGTTGCTGAGTACCGCTCATTATTGAAATATTGCTGTATTATTTCAGCACTCTTTCTTCCAAGATGCTGAGTTATACGCAGCATTAATCTTTAACTCCGCTCTTGTACAGTTTAAATCTGAAAAATGTTCTAAGCAGCTGACTTGGGTTTGTTTTGAAATCCTGCCTCGGGATATTAAGATTTAGTAACACAAATTCTCGCCTTGAAACAGCAGCAAAAAATGTTCTATTTATTCACAATATGAATGTAAAATATGCAGCATCCCTCACATGAGCAGTGGGAGCATACCGATAGTATCTGAAAGTCAAAGGAATTTGGTGGAAAAAACCAATCCGTTGTCCTTTGGCAGGCAGCAGCACTGAACAGCATTCCTGGTCCTGGGAAAGGTGCTGCTGGTTCCAGGTCCCCTTCTCCTGCCCCCCGATAGCCTGGTGCGCTGCAATACTTTTTACTTTTAAGAAAAACTGCCTTAAGCCCTGTATTAGCTTGAACACTAAACGCTGTTAGCCCGAATCCTACCTGAAACCAGCTCATGTGTGTGCTGCTTGGTCCATCTAGTGTTGGCCAAGGTTTCAGGCGATGTTGCAGGAGTACCTGTTTGCACACCAAACACCAACTTCCTAAAACGTTGTCTTGTTGGTTATTGCAACATCTGCAGGGCCTGGGGGGCCAACACTCGGTAAGTCACGCAGGCACAGCCATGTCTGGCAGGTCCAAGTCACTAAACTCTCCTGGGGCCAGAAGGGACCCCGGAAGGGACGTGACAAAAACATTCGCCACTTTTGGAACTGCGAAGCACAAACCTCCCCCTTGTACCCTCTCGGGAGGTGAGGGGCTCCGTGCCATTTCGCTGCCACGGCATGACCCTGCAGAACATCTGCTCCAAGTTTCTCCCGGGTTATAAAATCACGGTCGCGCCATCGCAGAACCATTCCAGTGCTGCTTTGCTGACAATACAGGTACACTTGGCATAGTACAAACCCTGCTTCTCATCATAGCTGTGGTGATGTCTTGTCTCCCGCTCGCAGACCGCAGGATGAACCTGAAGAAGTACTTCATTCGAGCGCTGCACCGCCTGCAGAAGGGCCCTGGCTACACCTACAAGGAGCTGCTGGTCTGGTACTGCGACAACACCAACACCCACGGCCCGAAGCGCATCATCAAAGAGGGGCCGAAGAAGAAATTAATCTGGTTCTTCCTAACGCTCCTCTTTGCGTCTCTGGTCTTCTGGCAGTGGGGCATCCTCATCAACACCTACCTCTCCTATAACGTCACTTCATCTCTCTCTATTGGCTTTAAGACCATGAAGTTCCCAGCAGTCACGGTCTGCAATGCCAACCCTTTCAAGTAAGTTTTTCTTCACCTAATTTACCCAGTCGTGCATTAACGCCCTCAGTTATACTGCTAGTGCAAAGTACTGTGGATCCATTCCTGTCTCAGATATCGCGTTAGGACCACCAATGGAAATTACCCTTTGACTTACCGAGTGGCTCTAAAAAACAAAGGAGGACAATAGAAAGGTGAACAGCGCAGGTCTGGAGGAGGGTTCGTGTGCCTGCGAGTTTGCCTGGGTTTCCTTACTGTATCAGTTAATCTAATGATGGTTATTGCCTCCCTGCAAACTTTCCCTGGCTCAGGGAAAACTCGAAGTTCAACTCGCTTGTCACAACCAAAATCAGTCTCTCAATCTTTCCCCACAATCCCTTTCTTTCTCCTTCCTCGCCGTGAACGTACCTCTTATCGCTCACACTCCAGCCATTAAGAGCTGGTTAAACAGTAGTATCAGCTGGGAGCTGCAGTGATATAACTCAATAGCAATTTCAAAGGAGTAACTGATTTTTGTTAGAGTTGCTTCAAATTTATATCCATGCAATAGCATAGCCCAAGGCAACATGCTCTTGACCGACACGCAGGAATTTGGGTTTTTTTCTCTCTGCTTGCCAGAGATGTTTTGTGTAAACTATAGTGAATTACTGAAATACAACCAATTCGGTTCTGCACTGGCAGGTTCACCACCGCAGCACTCTGTTTATCCTCCCGCTGGTTTTACAACTGGTTGCAGGCCGCTGGGATGCCCATGTCCAAGCTGGCCATGCTCGGCACGGAGGCTCCCATTCTTCTCCAGTAAATGTTTAGGCAGCGATCTGAGGTCCCCATGACAGCCCAGGCCAGTGGAGCAGCAGACGAGCTGCTCCACGTCCCCACCGCCTGTACACCACCTGGTAACCCCCCTTTGTCCTGCAGATACTCAGAGGTGAAGCATCTGCTGAAAGAACTGGACAGGCTCATTGAAGCGGCACTGGAGAGGATCCTGCAGCCCACACCGGGGAACAGCAGCGAGAATACCTCCCCGCCGCTCGACCTGGGGCTCTGGCACCAGATACCTCTGGTCCTCATCGACGAGCACGACAAAGACAACCCCGTCATCCTGGACATCTTTGAGAACAACCAGACTGCTGGGGGCAACCAGACTGCTGCGGGCAACCAAACCGCTGCGGGGAACCAAAACTCTGCTGGCAACCAAACCGCTGCAGGGAACCAAACCGCTGCGGGGAACCAAAACTCTGCTGGCAACCAAACCGCTGCGGGCAACCAAACCTCTGCGGGGAACCAAACCACTGCAGGCAACCAAACTGCTGCGGGGAACCAAACCTCTGCGGGGAACCAAAACTCTGTGGGGAACCAAACCGCTGCTCCACCTGCCCCAGCCAACGCAACGTCGGAAGAAAAGAAGTACAAGCTGGCGGTGAAGCTGGTGAGAGGGGCTCCGCGGGAGGCAGCCGGGAGGGATGAGGGACGGGCAGCGCTGGGCGCCTCGGCAGGGACGCAATGTGGAGCTTGGCATCTCTTCCCCACCAGCTGCCCATGGCCGCTCTGCCTCGGGGCTCCGGTCCGGCTGCGCCAGGGCCGGGGGCTGCCTGAGCTGGCCCCTGCCGAGGTACAGGGCACACGGAGCCTGTGGGCAGTTTGCAAGTTATGGCGTGTTATTTCAATGCTACAGAGCCGTTTGTTTGTTTTTCTGAGGAAGGCAGCACAGAGGTATTTTAAGATTTTTTAAAATTTCAGAGGGAGGTCTGATCCCCCGCAGCTTACACAGCCAGACACCCAGCTGAAGCTGCTGGATTTCTGCATGCAGGACCTGCAGCAGGATCATACCCTAAATATACGTCCCTAAATGAAAGGAAACCCAGCAAGGAGCCATGTTAAGTTAGTCTGTGATGAATTTTAGGTAGCTGCATAACATCAGTAGGGTCAGCAGGTTCCTTGTGGAAAGAGGAACAGAGGGACTGACAGCGTGCAGCAGTCTAGCACTGCATCAGGGGTACGGAGCGGATCCTGCCAGCGCATCCGTCAGCCTCTGGCGAGAGGGATGCTGGAAACGCTGGCCAGTACCGGGCGGTAACTGAGCTGTGCACAGCCTTGGTGGTGCAGTCTGCCCGCAGCGCAGAGGACAACGCTGCACATCCTCTGGGGTCGCCCAGCGCAGCCCTGCTGCGGGCTGAGGCCAGGGCAGAGCCAGGGCAGAGGAGCTCCACGCAGGCTCCCTGCCGCCTTCACCCCTTCCTTGGGTCCGGCACCCAAAATGCCGGGGAGAGGCTGCGGCTGCTGCCCCTGCCCCTCTCCTGCTGCAGTCCTCAGCGCAGAGGCACATGGTGGTCTTGCGAACCCCCACCCTCTGCTCCCATGGAGGCTTCGAGGACTCTGCCTGACCAGACCTTGGAAGCTGGGGCAACTCCAGCCTTAAAGAATTGGCCAAAAAGTGATGTTTTCTGTAAGTTTGTGGAGGTAACGCTGGGACCGATGGAGATTCTGCCCAGCTGGGAAATCTCCCCGGAAGGGACCCGTCTGTAAACACATGCAAACGCGACAGCCGGCTCCACAGGTCCCATCTGGCCATAGCTCCTTCATTCCCCGGGGAGCAGCAGGCAGGGCTGGCATCAAGCCGAGCGTGCAGGGAGAGGGGGTGCACGCCGTCCAACCCTCCTGCCGTCCCCCGCCGTGGGACGGGCTCAGACCTGCCTGCCGTGTGTCCCCAGTGCAGCCATCAGGGCTCCGACAACTGCACCTACAGGAACTTCACCAGCGCGGCGCAGGCGGTGACCGAGTGGTACATCCTGCAGTCCACCAGCATCCTCTCCAAAGTCCCGCTGCAAGAGAGAATCAGGATGGGCTACCAGGCAGAAGACATGATCCTGGCGTGTCTCTATGGGGCCGAACCCTGCAACTACAAGTAGGTGCATTCTGAGCTCCCTGCCCTTTTCTGTCACATCAGGAACGGTACAGGACGCTAAAGGCATGACAGCCTTTTTCTTTGCTCTTTTTAAGGTATGTATCAGTCAATAAAGAGATTTCTGCTGGTGCTTAACCCTAGTAACATATCCCAGAGGGTTTGTGGAGGTGATCCTGGCTGAAACGGGTTATTTTCTGGCTTGAGTTTTAGTTTTGAGGGGCCGTTCTGCTCGTGACATATCAAGACTAACAGCATCCATGGGACCTTCCCGGGGTATTTAGTGATAACCAGCTGCCAGCCCAGGTGCTGAGTCAGCATACTCCGGCACAGCGGTGCAGCCCCAGTGACAGCCCCCCCCCCCCCCCCCCCCCCTTTTTACATAAGGCTCTGAGAAATGCATTTTAGCCATCGTTGTTTCTTGTGAATGGCAAATTTATATACCCGGTTTTGAGAAACATGAGTGCGCAGTAGCAGCCCGGGCTGCACGGAGTCCTGCCCCTTCTGCAAAGAGGGCAGTGGAGAATTATCAAAGAACGAGATAAAACACCAGCCGAAACCTGTTACCGTAACTCAGATCAAGCAATTGTTTCTGTCTCATCTGTGTGACAGACGATTCCTGTACATTCCGACAAAGCGTTTTCCCCAGTGCCTTTGTCTCGGTACACACCAGTACCTCGCTTTGCTTTTTCTTCAACAGCAGATTGATTGAAATTATATCAGATGAAATTTCTATTTTAAAGTGAATCCCAGACTTAACCACCAAGCACCAGTCCCCCCAGATACATTATTTTATAACCCTTTAGTCCTCCGCGAGACTCACAGTTTTACGTGCATGATTCTTTCAGGAACTTCACCCAAATCTATCACCCAGACCACGGTAACTGCTACATCTTTAACTGGGGCATGGATGAAGAGGCTTTGAATTCTTCCAACCCTGGAGCTGAGTTTGGTAAGAGAGAGCTCCGCTAAGGAAGAAGGAGCAAAAGGAGCAGAAGTGCTGGGAGTTATTCTGTCTCTCAGTGGCCATTTCTGTCAGATACAACAGATTTACAATTTCTGTGTCTGGAGCACAACAGCAGGGAGTAATGGTTTTCCAGGAGGGGACAAGCCCCCAAAAGCAAAACGTGCCACACAGAAACAAGTAATGTGACTACAGATGTTACAGGTAGCAGAAGTGTAACATCTGGATAGCCGAAATATCTGAGGCAATGTCATATTTCCATCCTGTGCATTCGCCGTCACGCGTGTTTATGCACGTGCAAGGCTGCCGTGACAGCCAGACCCCAGCTCTTCCCCCAAGGGCGGAGATTTCTGTGCACAGCAAAAAGAAAATATACTCCTTTTTTCCCAAAGACTCGCATTTTGATACAATTCCTATTCTGAGTGTTTTGTCTGGTGTCCCAGGGCTGAAGTTAATTCTGGACATCAGCCAGCAAGACTATATCCCCTACCTGTCATCTGCTGCCGGGGCCAGGCTCATGCTGCATCAACAGAAGAGCTTCCCCTTCCTTAAGGATCAGGGCATCTATGCAATGGCCGGGACGGAAACCTCCATCGGCGTGTTAGTGGTATGTGTGGCATTCCTCTAGAGCAGATTGTCTGAGAATAATGTTATCTGATGGGACTGCAACCAAGTTTGTTTTAAGTCTTGGCTGAACTGGCTCAAACCAAAAGAGTCAAGGTATATGCTAGCTGTGGGCTGGAACCGTTTATGGAGACTTTTATGTAACTGTCCTGGCAAAGTGCTTTACTGAAGCCAAAATATTGGGCTCAGGTCATTGTTCCCTCTTCCTTTAGCGTGTCAGAAGGTGCCTTGCTAAAACATGCTGCTCTCGAACACCCTCACCCGCCTCGATCCGCCCTGGGGAATGGGCTGCAGCAGCTTCAGCTCAGCCGCCTGCGATTCTTTGATGTATTTCTAAAGCCAGCAGGGAATACAGGAATTACAGAGTCTCTAGAAAACGGGCGCCAGGGACCTGGGGAGGAGTGATGACTACTGAAGTTTGCTGTTTCTTTTTTCTTTCAGGATGAACTGGAACGGATGGGCTATCCCTACAGTGACTGCACCATGAACGGGTCTGACGTCCCAGTCAAAAATCTCTATAGCCAATATAATACCTCCTATTCCATACAGGTAAAACATGTTTTTAAATCAAACAAGACTGTTTAGGAAAAATTGTCAAAGCAGTTAAAATCTTTGTCTAGTATGCAGGATTATTGCAGGATCAGCCATGATAAAGTAGAAAGCATAACCTAAACACGGGAACCTTCTTTTCTGGCAATAAAGCCGCACTCGAGTCTGAACACTCAGTAGCTCCAGGTTTGGAAACGATCCCAGTGGATGCAATGGCAATAACTGTGTATTGCAGGAGCAAGACCTAACGGTGCAGGTATTAAAACTTGCATCAGAAGATAAGGAACTTTGCTCTGGCAGGCAGCACAGTTTAGCGTAATCGTCAGTTTTCATTCTCGCGCCAAAACAGCTCGTACGGCCAGGAAAAGGCATCAGCGGTTACCGTTCCCTTAGCCAGGTATGAAGCTTGTTTCATTTTCAGAGGATGGAAATGGTCATTTCTGTCATTTTCTCAAGAGCCAAGACACAGCAAAGCCCCCAGGATCCCTGTTGTTACAGGGGACCCTGCTATGTGTGCCCTGCCGGCAAAGTCCTAATTTGCAGACAAAAAAGCAAGTATTTTTACCTCCACATATGAGCACAGTTTAATGCTGGTCTTTTCCTCGTGTTCTGTTGCCTCAGAGCTCAGGTCCCCAAAGCGGAGGGTTCCCACTCATCCTGAAAACCAGGCAAAGCAAGGGCAGGGTGCTCCTGGGCCCCTCCGTTCCTTAAAACCCCCCGGGTTCTGCAGATGTCCCCCCTTTTGGCTCCCCGAGCAGCCCCAATTACCGTCACGCGCCGGTCGATTACAGTCTCGGCTCAGGGGGCAGAACCTCAGCGCCGGCCAAGGAGACCTCGCACCCCCGTCCGCCCTCGCTCCCTCCCTGCACTGGTTTCACTGGGAGTGCTGGGGACCGCTGGAGCCCCCAGGTGACAGAGCCGGGAGGGAGCCCCTCCATCGGTGCAGGGGAGAGCGTCTGAAACAGGCTGAAACTCCCAGTAGCTTTGGCTAACGCCAGTTCCTTTAGAACGTAGGGAACACTGGGAAAACCCTTCTCCTAGGGTGCCGAGCTGGGAGCGCGGAGCTCCCCGTCCTCCCCGGGGACCCGACCTGCTCCCCGAGGGGGGCGAGCACAGCGTTGGCCCGACGCTGCTCTGCCGGCCGCCCACCTCAGCCGCAGGAAGCCGCAGAGCAGATTTTCTCCTTTAAAAAGAATAATTGCTCATGCCATGTCATTAAGGCAATTAATTCCTTTTTCAGCTGTGGGAATACCTTTTTTCCCCGACAATTTCCGTGCTTGGCTGAAGCCGTTTAGTTAGAGGCAGATCAGCCGTCGAGGGGAGGTCTCTAGTCCTTACCGTGTCCCGCAGGCTACCTTCGCTAAACTCGGGGGTGCTGGGCTACCCCCATGGCTGCGGGTGCCGCCGTAACCGGGACAGCAAAGCTGCTCCGTCCGCAGCGACCGCAGGCACCGTCCCGCAGCGCGAACGCTGACCGCGGCGCTGGGGAGCTTTTGCTGAGACGTTAATGTGACGCTTTTCGTGAGCCAGGCTGGCTCCCGCTGCTCGGGGGGGACAAAAGCTGGCTGGAGAACTGCTGTGCTCCAGCTTTTGGCCACGGCATTGCTCTAACGTGCAAAGCAGCTCGTATTTTGTGCATGCAAGTAATATTTATCCCTGACAGGAGAGGAATATACAGGAGGGATTCCTCTCCTGAACACTCCTGCTTTTTAATCCTTCCCTCTGTAAGGGAATTAAGTCATCTTTCACCCTGAAAATACCTCCTTGTTTTGTCTGAAGACAGACCTTTGCCTTTTCTTCACCTTAAAATTGCGATGAGAAAGTTGAGTGTTTGTAAACCTTGACTCTGCCGAAAAATACAGCGTAAACATTAAGGACTGGTTAATTCGTAACAGGCTATAAGACAAGGGAGAGGCATTTCGGGAGGGTGAGATCTGGCAATAAGGAAAACATCAAAACCGTTTGGGGGGTTATTTACAAAAGGCTGAAGAATACACCCCAGGCAAGTGGGGGGGCTTTGGTCTAGCAGGGTTTTTTTATATTTCTGCCTTTATATAATTACAACAATTGCACCACTTTACCCTACTTTTTAAGACGCTTGTATAACCTTTAAGCAAATACTTGAAATGATTGCATTATTACTTAAAAGTTTCTAAACGCTGGCTGGGGCTCTATGTCCACATAATTCACGTCACTTCAGAGACCTCTCAGCAAAACCAGGCTTCTCCATCACTCCCTGGTTGCAGTGAACTCTGTAAGCATTTTGTTTCACACAGAAATCCTCTGGTTGTTCTACCTAGCTGGAGCTGTTAAATTTAATTATCTTTTCATAGACTTTGTTATTGCTTTGTGCACTGTTTCATCCAGAATCCCACTCCAATCTCGGATGATTAACTTCATGCCTGACTGAGCTAATGGCAGCGCTGCAGCCCGGCTCGCACGCTGCCGAAGCTGCGGCTGCAATCCTTTCAAGGACAGAAGCAGATGCACAGATAAGATAATTCAGATTTCTAAAACCTGCTCTTTATGTTGAAGTATTTTTAGAGTCCTGGCTTTAAAGTGGAAGCCAGCCCAGTATGCCACATAAAGCCTGGAGACAACAGCAGTGTCTCTGGGTGCAGTGGAATGTTTTTATTCCTTTTTGGAAACTCCATATTACTTCCATGAAGCCCTAAATCGTTAAGAAATGAGCAGTCTCTTGTGCGACTGGGAGCAGGCACTGAGTTCCCTTCTGCTCTTGCGAGGTGACTTACCCACGGGCAGCTCACAACTAGGATGTGCCTTAAAACCTGGAGGAGCAGCAGTAACAATGCGTCGTAGAGAAAACCGTAACCGCAGTGCAACTCAACGCACAGCAGCTTATCCACCTGCCTCAGCTCGCCGCTGTAAAGCCAGTGTGCCTTGTGCCCGGCTTCCAGAGCCTGCCGTGCCGCCTGGCGATGCTGGGTGCGCGCTGGAGGACGGGATCATGCCGTCGCGCAGGGATGGGCTCTGGCAGCACCCGCTCCCTCTGTGGCTTCAGCCATCTCTGTGTGTGGGCCAAAAAATCAGCTGTTCAGTGCGAAAGAGTGAAAATGCCTCGGAGCCAAGTAGTTCTCATAGCTAGCGTAGACTCCAGCAGCACAGAGGCGAGCAGGGGGGTTCAGCCCACGTCTAAGCAGCTCCCTCTTCCCTTTTTTCAGGCTTGCCTGCGCTCTTGTTTCCAAAATCACATGATTGAAATCTGTGGATGTGGTCACTATATGTTTCCTTTACCTGAAGGGGTAAATTATTGCAATAACGAAGATAACCCAGGTTGGGGTAAGAACATGAACAAAACTAATTGCGCAGCCTCCCCAGGGTCCTGGCACGCAGGAGGGGCGGGAGTGGACACGGGCTTTATTTGTACATGCAAGAGGTGAATGGCTTTTGCCTGTGTACGGTCTCCCCGTGGCCGTTCGGGTCAGTGCCGGGGAGAAGGGGCGAAACCTCGGTCCTGGCCACGGGCTGAGGGGCTCAGCTTCCCTGCTGCCCCAGGGAAGCTGGCTCCAGCCGGGAGAGGTAACCGGAGCCTCTGGGTACCAAAGGGAGAGAAAAAGGGGTAACGCTCCAGGCCTCCGCGCCTGAAGAGTTGGGAGACAAGCTGGCCCGAGCAGGGGCAATGGGCTCCTGCAGGGATGCGCAGAGGCGGGGGTCTGGTGCTCCCCGCGGCCGGGCAGAGACCGGCAGCGCGGCTCCACGCAGGCAGCCCCCGCAGGCAGCCGCCCTCCTGCCCCGCAGCCGGCCTGGGCTGTGCCAAAACCTCTGCCGTCGGCAAGCTGGCGCTGTAGGAACCGTCGGCAGAAAATGAACATTTATTTTTAATTTACTATTAAATTGTCTGACCGCTTTGCCCGAGTTTCTCAAGGAAAGGAAGGTTAGTGGGGAAGAGAGCAAACCTGTGCAGCAGGCTCATACCTAAATATTTATTTCATTAAATGAAATTGATACGGTCCAGTAAGTGGGGTCCTTATCTAAACAGATGCTTTGATTTTTTTGTTTTCACCAAACAGCATATTGCTATTCATCACTGAGATCAAGTATAAGACACAGACAGATTTGTATTGACTCATGTAAGGAAACATGCAAGTAAGTACATCCGCTGTTTCTGGCAGCTCTAAAGGTGGAGGGCATCCTGCATTTCATCTCCCATCAATTCTGACCTTTCTAAAGTGGCAGCAAATCACGCAGGGCTGCTTTTCTGCATGAGAACTGAAGTTCCAGTGACTTCAGAGGAGGGGAAACTTCTGTACCAATGTTCTCCTTTCCTCTCCCCAGCGACACACAGTATAAGATGACCATCTCCATGGCAGACTGGCCGTCTGAAGCTTCGGAGGTAACTCCAATTTCTTGCTTGGAAACATTCATTAATAATTACCTGTTCTTAGCCACATGAATCACTCAGTGATTTCAGAGCTAATGTCCAGGTGGCAAGTGCCTCTTTGCTACATCCCACATTTTCAGTGTGCCAGCGAACACTCGTGCCAGGGCGTGAGGCAGGAGGAGGGACACCCCCACGGCTCCTCCTCCCCGGGGGTCCCGCACCGACTCCTGCGGCTCCCTTGGGTTCCTGCCCCAGCAGGCGCCCAGAGGGGATGCTTCCGCTCGGTTCTGAATACATTTTGTTTTCCTAGGACTGGATTTTCCATATTCTGTCTTATGAAAGGGATATGTCAACAAACGTGACTCTGGACAGGTAAGTAAAAGGAACAACCACTTTATCTTCTCTATTGAGCCTGTTAACATTAGATTAACATGAACCTTGGCGATGGGCCAGAGCACACGTGTGCTAATGCAAGGGAAGGACAAGAGTTGGTGCATGTTTGCCTGGAAGATACATAAAGCAAATCTGAAACGCACTTTGTGCATGTCCTCTGCTCTCCATAGTAACAAACCGGGCCAGACAATCCCAAACGTGCAGTTAAGTTAAAATCGACATTAACTGCAGCACCTCTCATCAGTTGCATGTAGGAGTCTGGAAGCTCGGAAGCTGTGAATCACCAGGGTCCAGCTCCTGGATCGTAACGTTCGTCCCTTCACACCGAAGCCTCTGAATCTGCCAACAGCAGCAGCAGTAGTGGGGTTGCACCAAAATTAGGGTAACTGCTGAGTCACCCTTTGAAAACCTAAACCCTGAATTAGGGGGAAAAGAGGAGGGTTTTTCCCCAAGGAAAAAAACCCTAGAGAATCCGGAAACGGTGTCACGGATACTGGCTGATCGGTACACATTAAGCCCCCTGTAACGCAGTCGGTCGCAACGCAGCCGCTCTGTGTGTGCAGACAGGAGCCCGAGGTACAGGGCACCGAGGAGGGGCGACGGCCCCTCCAGACCAACCCGGGCAGTGGGGAAAAGCAAAGCAAACAGCCCCAGAGAAGCTTCTGGGTGCCCAAGCGCTTCTTCAGGAGGAAGCTCAGAACCGCATCTCTCTTCCCTTTGCAGCCAGTGGCACTTTTTAACTTCTCCCACGTGCCCGGCCGAAGTTTCAGTGGACGGTGGCGAGCGGCTCTGGGCGGGCTGTGTGCAGCCCTTCCCGCGGGCAGGCGTTGGAGCGGAGGCGCAGGATGCCCGCAGCCCCGCTCTGTGCTGACCTGCCATTTGTCCCTTACAGAAACGGGATCATCAAGCTGAACATTTACTTCCAGGAATACAACTACCGCACCATCTCAGAGTCTGCCGCCACGACGGTGAGTGCCCATCCCTGCCCCTTCTGCACGGTGCCCGGTGAGCAGACAGAAACAAGTCAGCCCAGGTGCCCAGGCAGGGCTCAGCTCCTCGGGGCCGATCAGCCCTGCCGGGAGACGCTCCTCGGCGGGAGCCTGCCGAGTCCCTCAGTGCTGCCGCTTCACACATCCGTGGCAATGAAGCGGACGAAGCCGCCTCCACGGGCCGGTTTGCAGCCCTCGGTTCGTTCTTCCCCTCCACCTCCCGTCCCCGTCGCCAGGGCAGGGCAGGTCACTGAGAAGCAGCACCAGGGAGCACCCGCAAGGCAAGGGACGCGGCAGGCAGGTCCTGGGGGCAGGAGGGCCAGGGGCTCCGGCCAGCTCGGCACCAGCACACAGGGCGATGGGCAGGGGCTAATCAGAGAGCAGGGTCCGTCGCCTCGGCTCACTCCTGCTCTCCTCCCCGCAGATCGTTTGGCTGCTGTCGAGCCTGGGAGGCCAGTTTGGGTTCTGGATGGGGGGCTCGGTGCTGTGCCTCATCGAGTTCGGGGAAATCATCATCGACTCGCTGTGGATCACCATTATTAACGTGATCAGCTGGTGCAAAGGCCTGAAGCAGAAGCGGGTGCAGGCACGGTACCCGGACGCACCCCCAACGGTGTCGGAGCTGGTGGAGGCTCACACCAATCTGGGCTTCCAGCACGAGGACACGGGTGCCCTCCCCAGGGACGAGGTGCTGCCCCCTGAGCCCGGCACCCCCCCGCCCAACTACGACTCGCTGCGCGTCCAGCCCCTCGACGTCCTCGGTCCTGACAGCGACACAGAAACCGAGTGAGCAGCGCACCCCATCACCTCCCAAGGGCCGCCAACAGCAGGCTGCCATCGCTGTGCTCGGTTTGTCACTTGCTGAGCAATCTTCTACTCTCTATCAAAATTAGGACGGAAGTAAAAAGCCCTGGCTGGGCTGTCCTCCCCTCCCCACCTTGAAGTGTTCACTGTGAAGACGCTCTGTCTAATAAACCCTGTAATAAATCTCATAGCATGTGGAGCTTGCATATATCAGTATTGCTATAGAATCGTAAGTCACCGTTTCTTTTTAACACATTTAACACTCTTCTCCAGGTGAGAAGAGGGGGGTGCGGGCAGCTGTGCAGGGCTGCGGCCAGGGTCCAAGGCAGGGCTGTGGCAGCGCGGGCAGGGAACAGGAAAAGGACCACGGAGAGGCAGGCGGTGCTGGGGAGAGGCCAGGATGTCCTGAGGGTGGATGCATGGACGTGGCACAGTGTGTGCTGCAGCTGTGCTGCCCCGTGGGTGGGACCCCGGCGTTGGGACCCAAGCTACTTTTGACTTCTGAGGTCACAGTATTCCCACCCCTAAATAACTACGACAGAAACAGAGCAGAAGAAAACCGTCCCTTTGCTTCTGGAGCCCACGGGTGCTCCGTTTGTTTGTTGCTCAGGGTTTGTTAAAGCTCGCACTGCAGGTGGGCACAGTTGTTAGTGTGTGTCAGAAATACTGCAGCTTCCATAAAGATTCAGGTGTGGGGAGGAAGTGCCAGGCCGTTTAACAGTACCACTCTTGGCAATAAATTAATTAAAAAGTTGCCCTTAAGTTTCCTGTTGGCAGGAGGTGCGGTTCAGCGCTAGCGAGACACGGATGGCCGTGGCTGTGCTGTGCTCACCCCGACGTGAGGGTGGCCGGGGGGTTCGGTGGTCCCTGGGGGCCCAGGTGGAGCGATGCAGTGAGCTCACCTGGCCGCTGGCTGCTGCCGGCCCGCGGCTTTCCCAGGAGCCCATCGCAACCCACGGGGACCTTTAGTACTGCCTTACTGAAGTACTTCTGCAAATCTTCAAGAGGAAACACAATTGCGTGGTTAAATCATGCGACTGGGAACACGATGTTCTGGGCATGGCGCCCAGTGCGGCGCGAGCGCGGGGTGGTTGGGGCAGCTGCGGCGGCGAGGGGGGTCCACGCGCCTTCTCTGCTTGAAGGTCCCCGAGCGCAGGGTGCTCGGGTGCGGAGCCGCCGGGGCAGAGCGTGCCAAGGCTCTCTCCATCTCCCCTGGGCGGTGGTGGAAGTGGTGGGTCTCGCTGCTGACGAGTACCACGAGCAGGACCGAGGAACCGGGGGATGATCTGCCAGACAAGATGCCACCGGCGTGGCTGACTCTGCCCCGCACAGGGGAACTTCTGTGTTCAACATTCACTGAAAAAGTCAAACCTCTAATTACTGCCGTATAACTGGTCAAACGCTGCTGCAGTATAGTTACAATATAATAATGTGTAGAATAGTTGCAGCCTTAATTTTATAAGACTTGATTCTTAAATTCTTGATTTTTAAAATTTTATGATTAGCTCCAAAAGTAATGGCAACTTAAAGTTTTAATTTTCTATTACCTCTGATATCCAAACTTTTACAGACATTTTCCAGTGTCACTGGGTGATCATAAGAACAAGAAGCTTAACCACCTTTTAAAAATTAAATTCAAATTCTTAAGTAATGAAACAGCTTTGGAAATCACATTCTCAGCCTGTTTGGGTTTTCTGCTGTTGAGAAAGAGGAGTGAGGGTCAGGAGAGTTTGGTGCGTACCCGTGGCGTGTTCCTTCACACCCTCCTGGGTTTCAGCTCAGTGACTGGAGTCCCACCGCCTCTCGCTCAACATGTGCGGGGTGCTCAAAACCGGGTAAATTAACAAATCCTGCAGAGCCAGACATTAAAGCCGATTTAGAAACCATGCAAAGGTTTCACCATTGCTTCTCGATCAGTGCTTCAGCAACCCACCTGGCCGAGGCTTTTCCTTTTGACAGTGCCCAGAGACCGATGCACAGGGCAAATCCTGCACCCGGGGCATGTGCGGAACAGCCCTTCCTCTGGTTCACCCTCCTGGCAGCCCACGGGTCATGGACCTCCTGAGCTGGAGGCTGTGTTTGTTTTAGTTGCCACTGCTTGAAAATCAGGAGATAAGGGGGTTATTTAGAAGCTGACGCTATGCCACTTGGCAGAGCAGTTTCATTTGCAGAACTTCCTACTCGTTCCACCAGCTAATGCTTTACAGGCCTTTTAGCATCTGGAACGATCCCTCCAGAAGACATTTTGCCTCAGAAACAACATATGATTATCTTTTATACATTAAGCAAACAACAGACCTGCTATGCTACACTAGGAGAAGAGGGAGAGGACACTTTCATCCTTCAGCACCAGATTCCTTATGAACTGGAACAGTTACACGAGGGCTCAGCACACAACTTATCCCTTGCCACCGGCCTTCCTGGGCTGGTAAGCAACCGTGCCCGCCTCTGATCTCGATTGGGATGAGGAGCGGAAAAATAGGGGTAATTTACAGTCATCTGCAGCCAGAGGATGCCTAAAATAAAACATATGAGGAATAAAAATCCTGATTCAGAGAGCGCCTTCATAACAAATCCATGTGCTTATCCATCAGCTGGTTCTCGTTTGCAAGAGCGAACGACAACAGCCCAGGAACACATTGCTCTGTAAGGAAACTATCTAAGCCCAAGAACGGCATGAGCTCAGCAAGCACATAAAACCAACCAGAGCGCTGACAGGGCAGACGAAAGGCGGTTACGACTCTTGTAAAGACAGAGGAATCCAGCTCTTACAAGAGTTGTCCTAGAATTTTCCTGCCCGATTCCTCACTTCCCTTCTCCCTAATGGGATGCTTCGCTCCCTGAGCACCGTAACCCCACGGTACAGCCTCCTTCACCAAAAAGGAGAGACCCTGTAAAGCGACAGCACTTCATCCCACATCGCGGCCCAGTCGGAAACAAGCACTTGACACCGTCCCCTCCCGATTCGGTGTTCAGCGTACGCATGCAAGCCAATACTTCACAAAGACCTCCAAACGATTTTGCAACAGTGAAGAAACACTGCTCCCTCCGAAACGCACAATAGAGCAATTTGCTTAAAACACTAGGAAAGCTGAGAACAAAAACCTGGGCATCTGTTCCCACGCTCTCACCAACAGACAACGCTGTCAACATCACTCCCGGGAAGTCTGGCTGTGTGGGAACCCAAATAGCTGTTCAAACATAAAGATATAGCAAAGGGACTTCAGATGCTTTTCTGTAGGGCAAAACAGTCGCCCCGAGCCTGCTCCTGTGCTGATGAAATAGCGGTATCCGTGAGGAGCTCGCTGCAATCAGACGGGCTGCAGAGAGAGGGGGAAGGCAGAGCTGTTTTCCCAGGCCAGCCCTCTTTAAGCCACTTTGAAAGGCAGTGCCTCGGCTGCTGACACCCTGGGGTGGGCTCCGGTGTCTGCTGCCACGGAGCTGTAACGACAGAAAAGGCTGCAGGAGGTCTCAGGCTGCGGAGCTGGCAGGGCAGCCTGCACCTTCCGGCTCGCTCCTCACACCTTCAGCCCCAGCTGGGTGCCTGCCCGGGGCCGTCTGCCCTGCGAAATGCAGCAGCAGCAGGTGAAGAACAGCCTCAAAAATCCGCACCTCCTAGTGAGGAGGCAGAAGGATGGGAGAGGCACAAACAGTGAGATTCACCCATCTCACACCAAGGGTAAATTGGAACAGCATGTTCTTTGGCCGGACACAGACAGTTTACCATTCCAGTTACCGCTGGTTTATAGAGGGCGTCTGACAACTAATAAAAGCGGAAAGTGTCTCAGGTACTTGACTTCGGCTCTTTACCAGCTTGGCTCTCTCTCCCAAACGGACCGACGGCAGATAAGCGTATGTGCACAAAGGGGGTTTTGTCTTGCTGCAGCAGCAGTGCAGCCGCTGGAAGACTCAGCCGAGCACTGCACGGGACTGGGCACAGAGCTCTCCAGGGGAAAGGCTTCACGAATCGCAGCCCAACGAGACACCCGAGAAGTCCCAACTCAATACAGTACCAAATTTCCCATTCATTTGGGGATTTTTTTAACAGAATTTTCATACTCTTGAAACAAAAGCGTAAACATTTCACTGAAAACCCTGCCAAGAAAAAAACCCAAACATTCCAGGAAACACATTTTACTTCCCTGCTGTGAAATTTTTTTAGGCGCCAAAATTCGCGAAACCCAAAATCTGTTTATAAAGCACCTCTGCTCTCCTCACCTCCCCAGACTGCAGTTCCAGCAGTAAAACATCACCAAAGTCCAGCTGAGAACAGCAAAGGACTCCAATGTCACTCAAAAACCACACCACTGGTAAAATACAAGCCTGTATCGGGATGTTACATGTGCGCTACAAAACAGAGACGAGATGTCGGTGTGACAAACCAGACATGGGACTGCCCAGAAGAGAGGCAGCCATGGCAGCTAAGCACACAGTCACCCAGGGGAGACCGTATCAGGCTAACGAGTCCAAAGAGGAGGACAACAAATGACAGCCGTCCAAAAGACAGAGGCTGAAAAAAAAAAAAAAAAAACCCAGCCAAAAAGCAAAAACACCAGAAAGATTTGTGGATCAGGCTGAACACTGATTAGAGCAGCCTGAACCACGTTAACGAAAGAAAAGGCAAAAACATGGACACTGGGAAAAGAATTATTCTCCCAAGGCATCTGGTGGTGAAGAGGAGGAGAAAACTGCAGAAGTAGATACAGGTAAGGGAAAGAAAGATGTTTTTCCCCTCCAAAACAGAAGAGTTTGCATGTGAGGTTTTACCCCGCACCATCTCACACAGCTGGCATTCCAGTTTTGGGACCTCTTTGTATTCTGTCCCGTTTTCTCCTAAGGAAAAAAGCTGTGGGAGCGTTGGAAGCATACTTAGGCTAGACAAGTTGTTTTAAAAAGATCGATGTACCAAGCTTTAATAAATTTTTACATGAAAGCAACACTTCCATTAAATTTCTTATAAACTTCATAGCTTTCAGTAGAATACATTAATTGCACAAGGAACAACCTAGAAAACTGGTTTTATTCTCAGGGTTGAGCTTGATCATGCCTCATCTACTAATTAATGCGACCATTTTCTTGACTTTGTGAATAATGACAGACTTGAGCAATGACGATTGCCTCCAGGTGGAAGAGCTTCCAATCAGTCGATCTTTGTTGCACCTACCCCATCATTTTAGATTCAGAATTGATTAAATTTTCGGAAAAAGCCAGTTGTCTCACCGCCATGGAGCACGAACTCTCCAGCAACCAGCAGAACATTTCTAGACAGAAGCCAGCACTGCTCAGCCTACTCAAGGCCATCCAGCTAGCTTTTGGTAAATTTGGCTGTAGGACATCTTTCCTTATTTCTAAAGATGGAAAAATGGAACAAGATCTTCCTAGACAAAGACATTTATTAAAAGTTATTCAGAAATAAATTTCTCTAATCCCTAGAGATATTTTCACTGTCCTTGCAAAGTTTATAGGGAAATAAAACCAACCCAAACAGTTCAGCCCTTGAGCAGTGTCCAGCAGCAGGGACGTTGCAGCTAACACTCCAGGCCTCTCATTGCAGCGATGCTGCTGGCCATTCTGCGGGGCACACTTTTTGCAGCTTGCCGGTAGTCCTCTGGTTTTGCCTTCAACAGAGTTACAATATTTTGCAGTGTTCTTGATGGCTGAAGGCCGAGGGCATCCATCACGTTTATTAGATAATCTGTAAGATTAAGGATGAACATATACGTGAACAGACAACAGACACTGTGCAAATGAAAGTTACTCTTTGTTCCTCACAACAGCTAGAATCCTGTCACTGCTAGCTCAAAACCACAGAAAACAGCAGCGTGGTTGGAATCTAACTGTATTGGCTGGTGCATAGTTTTGGCTTCCTGTACACTAGTTTAGACAATCATCTGTGTTGTTTAGAGGACTGAGACACATTCTGCCATGTTTCAGTATCTACATACGACACCTTTGGGGTGGTCAGTCACCACCGTTACAGATAAAAGGATCACAATCACACTTTCAAAGGCAAAGAGCTTGCAACAAAGCTGGGAAGTTCTGCAGAGGTGAATGGCTGTCGAGGCAGGAGGGAGTTCCAGCTCACTGATTCAAAGTCAGGTGGGGAATTAAGGATGGCAGGGACAATGCCGAGCAACCAGCCTCTAATCCACTGGTTTGTTTTTAAGCAATGCCAGAAAAAAAAGAAAAAGATTGAGGCTGAGCTCACCGACATTCAAGCACACTTAAAAGGCAAGCTGAGGAGGAGATACTGTCTGTATCCTTATTTCTGAGCTTGGCCATGGGGAAGTCAGCGTCCATGATTTACAGCAAAGAAAGGACTAACTGGTGTTTACAATAGCTGTAGTAGTCTCGAGGTGACACTTTCATCAGCTTCAGATAAGAAAAAAACATCTCCTCCATATCCTGAAGAAATTCCTTCCCCAACACCTTCCATCAGTCCTCCCTCAGTCACTCTGCATGGGATGGGAGAAGGCAGAGATGAACAACATGTGCTAGCTATGTCCCACTTTGCTGATGAAAATTTCTCCATGCTGAAAGTGATTTAGCCATCTAGCACCTTCAGAACAGCAGGGCGATAAGTTAACCATGGCAGGGGACCTGATCCTATAGGATTCTATAGGATCAGCTGGGCAAGTGCTCCACAACAACTTTTAGAAGGCCTTTATATAATCTACTCTACTTCAGCTATCAAATGAATAGAAGTAATCAACCAGCTGCTCCCTTCGTAATGCACTGGAGCACTTCCCAACAGCTTGGCGCATGCTGTGTACCCCCTATATGGCATATACTGGCAGTACATGGCACTCGATGAGAAGGGAAAGAGCAGTGCCACACTTGAAAAGATTATATACAGATCTTTCTTGCTAAGACTGGCTGGTAAGGGAATGCTCTCAGCTCAGAAGGACTTTGACTTCCACATTCAGAAACACAAAGCAGTGAAGAAGCAGGAGCACCTACCAGAACGTCACCCTTGCCTCAAAGAGGGATGTGACAGAACACTTTGCAAAAGAGAAGCTGTGAACCACTCCACCACGCAGGCTATCAGATCAACATGTTCACAACTAAAGAATAAACCCAGGCTGCAGTTTCTTTAAATCTAATGTAACGACAGAGGAGCCCATGTGTTACGGCAACAGTTCTCAGGACAACGTGTGCCCCGAGCTTACCAATGTCTGTGGCAAGCTGCTTTGTCGAATGTACTGTGAGCTCTGGTATTTGCAGGATGACTTCGCAGTAAGTTTGCATCGTAGCTCTGGCGATGGAGCCCAGCCAGTAGTCAGCCATGTTGTCCAGCTCAGGCAATTCATCTCCTGGACAGAAAATTCTTGTTAGCTGTCAGCAGTCTCACTCACCTGCATTTGCTGGTTTTGTAACAAAACACAATTCATAAACGGTTAACTGTTTCTTCAACAGGACATTAAGGTATTCATTACGATTCAGAGTTTGTCAGCTGTTTTTGGAGTAATCAAAGCAGTTACATATCCTCCCTGATACCATACAACATTGAAAGTTAGCTCAAGACCCATAACACTTTACTTCCCTCTATTACTTCCCCAGGTTAAGTCATTTCCGAAGGGCTGACAGGTGATCAGGCTGGGATCAGGGGCACTGCCTGGCATGTTCTGTAGGACCATCTTCCAGGAGTAGTTTACAAACTACTGCAATGACAAGGATTCACAGGTTTTTTTCAAGCCCTAAAGGAATTCTGTGTTCATCAGTGTTTTGAAAGTTAATGAACTATTAAACATGTAAATACTTTAAGATGACAAAATAAGTAAGGCTAAAACCTGAACTAAAGAGCGTAGTCTCAGGCGGCTACAGGAAGACTATAAATACCAAGCCCTACGCTTCCTTGATTGTCAGTGGAAACAAACACCGAGAAGAGATTAACCACAGTAAACCACAGTGCGCTGCCAACCTGCTGGGAAGCATTATGTAGCTGCTGCTGTTAACTGCAGCAGGATTAATGACACAACAGGTAAGGACAGCCATCTGAAGAATGAACACGAGCCAGAACTCAGCTTGCTGCAAGAAATTAAGGAAAGATGCAGAAAGAACTCCTTGTGTGTTCTGGGGAGAAAGTTTTGAAGAGGCACCTGGGCCATAGCTGTCTCAGACAGCAGCCACCTGCAGCACCCACTGCACTTCCTTTGGCACGGGGGCGTTTAATCACGGTGGCTGGTATCTAATCACTAAAGGCTCAGGTAGCACTGGCAGTAGCAGTGGAGCTCCAGTGATTTTTCAGCTGGAGTTAATACAGGATGAAAAAAAAAATTAAATGAAGCAGTCAGCATTCCAGAATTGTGTCCTTACTGAGCAAGAACCTGACTACGGAGACTAGAACACAGGGTTGGACCCTTAAGAAAAGAAATTACCAAAGATGCAAAACCTGTCCAAAACCAGACAGACAGCGGACCAGTTGCTGACCATGGGCTCCTAACCTTTGTAACAGATGGGCGCAGGTTAGCCTGTCACACAGGACGTAACAGTAGTTTTTCCTGGATTTACAGAGAAAAGAGGCAGAGGAAAAAGTTGTTTACAAGTAAAAAGCATTACTATCATGCTTGAGAATAAGTATCTATTCCTGAAGAAAGGAGCTCAGGGGCTCCTCTTTTTCTAGCAACAAATTAAGGGGCTGTGGTTCTCAGCAAGGCCATGGAGGACGACATATTTTATATCACAAGTGACTAGTGTAAAATTAAGCTTACGAAACACACTCTCCAGATTTCACTAAAGTCTGAAGCTGGAAGGCTTCATACTAGGTTAGCTCCTGCAGCCGTTGTTGCAAGAATCCCAGCTTAGATACTGTCTGGGGATAAGAAAACAGTGTATGATCACTGATGCAGGGCTGTTTTCTTCAGTAGATGGGGCCATTACGCGAAAGGGTCGGCCAACCTAACAACTCACCGCTTCTAAACATGGTCACAAGCTTCCTCTTTGCCTATTCCTTGCTGGGCACTCCTGCCAGCTCTGTTGCATAATAGACCTCTAAGGAAGTTGATTTAAATCATTTTATTGACACACTTTTGAGAGAAAGTAGGCCAGAAAAAGGAAAAAGTGAATACTTTTCCGTGGGGTTAATGAATGGAAATGGCCCTACTGTGGGACCAGCACAAAGGAGAGGGCAGGAGTGCAAAGCTGGAACAAGACTCCCCCTTCAGCAAGCTGTTTGACAGTCCAAGCCGCTCCGTGAACTGTACTCCGATGGACAGGCTGATAAGGAGCAGAAGCTGCAAAAGCTAACCTGAGAAGCCTTTCAGTCTAGGTGGTTCAGTGGTTCCCTTCAGAGTTTGGGAACTGACCCCAGCACCTCCTGTTCACTCCCCACACCCAGGATATTAAATACTGCCCCAACTCTGAAACAGTAATACTTCAGACCCTGCACCCAAACCACAGTTTTAATGAACACTAAACTTAAACAGACCAAGCTAAAGCTTCTGGTTTGAACGAAACAGAGAAAGTTCTACTCATTATTTAGAGGCTCGCTCCTCCTGCGTATTACCGAGACTCTTGGATGAAACAGCATAACTAGATGATAGGAAATGGATCTCAAACAGCTTTGTTACTGTAACACATCACACCCATGTAATGTCAAAACGTGAAAGCTTTCCCCCAGACACTTCAAGTCTTTGGCTTCACCCTACCTTGTTCTGGGGGGTAAGGCAGTTTTCCAGCATGTAATGCCAGTTCCAAAGCAGAATCCTCTTGAGTGACAAATGGCTCAAGGTGGAGAGGAAGCGACATAATATATTGCCCAATCTAGAAAAAAAGCACAAAGAGCTGAGTCACTGAACAAATGTGAAGCAAGTACTTTGCTAGAGAAGAAAAGTCAGCTGCAGTAATCCACACCTGAAAGCGGAAAGCTGAGCTTGACAGCAACTCACTAACCTACATTTGCTCAGAAACAAATTAGCTCTTGCTCATCATTACACTTTGTACAAGAAATAATTTTTCCCAAGGTCAGAGAACCACTCATTGAAACAATCATGTTAAGAAAAACCTCTACAGAGAACTGTTACTCCAAGCAAATCTTTGATCCCTGGAATGTTCCTGGCAATTTGTTTTCTAGAGCAGAATTTAAGAGACTAAACCAAACAGAACCACAGAAGAAACACGGATTCAAGTGACAATATAATCATGAATTACAGAAATGTATCACTCCCAAACAGGGACCGTGCTCACAAATTCACACACATAAGCTACATAACTTCAGGCACACAACAAATACTGCACTGTTTATAAAGTGATTATCTGCTGCTACAGAGAATCTTCCTAGGTGCAGATACAGTTCAGAGTATTCTGCCTCCCCATGATGGAGCATGTTCATTAATAGCTTTTTCCTGAGCTCACGTCACCTGCTTTTTCTTCTACAGAGCACATATGCCACATCAATTTGTTTCTAAACTCTACTTTAGTTTTTTAGTTTTCCATTTTACTGCACAATGCAGTAGTGTTATTTCAAGACTACCCAAGACAAAGTCGTGGCTCAGTCTTGGCCCACCTATCTCTCAGCAGCAGGATAAAGGGTAGATCTGAAAAGATGTCGGAAAACAAATGCTTTGTATCTGAAATTTTCTGAAGTTCCTCTTTGCCTTGAACAGGCAGAAATGTCCTTTGATTCCTCACAGAATCAAGTAACAACCATACACACCTCAGTTTTAACTTTCAATTAAAGTGGCAGGGGAGCATACTCAGCCTCTTACCAACCATGCATGTCTCTCCTGGTGAACTGCTAATTAGAAACCTACTTAGAAATTCAGTAGCAACCTTTCCTTGAGGTTTTATCTGATACACTGCCCATGAGCTTTCTAAACCTCATAAAAAGTCTCTCAGATAGCTAAATTCAAACCACCCATGATAAAATTATCCCACAAATTGACTGACTACCCATTTTTTTTTTTTAAGCTTTAAAAGCAGAGTATAAAAGGCTGTAGGCCATAAGCCAGAGGAAACCAAAATATTAAAAGCTTTTGTTTGCAGCCTGTCCTTGAAAAATCCATTCCCTGTGTAATGCACAGAATGATAGTAACATAAAAAATTTGCTTATCGAATTGTACTTTGTATTGAGATAATAATAGCAGCTAATATTAATATCAGAACTGCAAATTTGGCAGTGACTTGGAACAGCAACGAGGAGAATGGGAGAGCAATCTGAATGCTGTTCAGCAGCACCGAACTGCAGTGTTGAGTCAGAAGGAACGAGCAGCTCACTCTCCTTTTCCACTCAGACACCCCACTGCCAGAAAGGTTTCATTGTTATTCCATCAGAAAGAGAAACCAGAGAGTCACACAGGGATCAGAAGGGTAAGAGCTGAAGACTTTTTAAACTTTGTAATATGACTAAATCACTCCAATACATACTGCGGGAACTTCTCTGCTACATGAGCTTCATAATGAAGATACGCTCAGTATTCACCACTACAAACAAAAGTTGGCATTTCCCATCCCATTACAAGAGTTAACAGTGTAAACAGTGCATTTCACTAGGGAAGAACCTCTCCTTGTGCTCCCTACGCTCTTTCGCTATTCCAGAATTTGACAGGGATTTCACAAAAGCTACAAAGCATGGCACAACACAACTGATGAGGGCTGGACCACTGAGAGCATCTATCACCATCATATAACAATTTTAACAAATACTACCATTTTACAAAAAAATCGGGGAAACACAGAAGAGATTCCCCCAGCACCGGGCTTCCAGTAACTACCCTTGCACGCTCTTACATTGCTGATATATTCCAGAGGAGTCAGGCTGAAGTTTGGCAGGTCATCTGTCAGGGTCTCACCAATGCCACCAGAATTCCAACCCTGGAAGGCAAAAAGTGCAGAAAGAATCTATGGAGCCTATGGATAATCTATGTGAAGCCTATTGGTATCCTAGGGAGGGGTCACCCAGCAACACGACTGTGACTACCCAAGGACTTCTAGAAAGCAGAACACAGATGGTGAGAAAACTGCTTCCCTTGTCATCCCTCAGGCCCAAAACATACACAACCCTTGTCACACAGCTCCCTGTGGGAAATACATCCTCACACAGGTTAGAAAAGCAACATCTCAAACAAGCATTAGAGCTTGCAAATGCAGCTGTCTGTTACGAATGCTGCGGACGAAGGGAGGTAAACTTTTCCACTGACTGTAGCTCACGGAAGAAATGTGATGCCAGAGGGGAGCATTCCGAAAAGGAGAAAGGTAAGCAACATTGAGCTGTGCTCCACCCTAAGGGATCCCACGGGCAAACCTTGCCAGTTCAGATCAGACCGATGCACCCATTACCCACCTCCATCTTTGAAACGAGTAAGAGTTGTTGTTTGATGCGAAGAAAAACAGAGTCAAAAGCCAAGTGGTGTGCTAACTGGTTGAGGCGGCTTAGGGCAGATCGAGATGAAGACAACAGGTTGTGGTTACTCGTACCTTTTTCCTAACATGCAGAGACACAGAAAAATGTTTACATACAGAAGTCATTAAACTGACCAAAGAGAAGCGATGTTAACATTCTTAAAGAAGTCTTTACTAAGCCATCCTAACACAAAAGAGCCTTCCTCTGCAATGGCACAGCTTGTTCCCTTTGGGATGCCCTATTCCAACCACTTATTCAAGACAGAAACTGTGCACTGCTCCCTGAAACGTAGAGCAAAGAATCAGCATCACATTCCAGCCACACCAGGCACCAGTACAGGCTAGATACTGAGACAATTGCAGAGAAGATGGCAAAACTGCCTTTTACTCCAAGGGCACAACTAACCAATTCCCTGCATGGAATTAAGCAAAAGTTTTACGTGAAGGGTACCTATGGAAGATTTAAAGTCAAACATACAACCCTGAAGGCAGAGCTGCACAAGTTGCAGATAAATTAAGTGCAAAAGAAATCAAAACATTTTGAGGAACTAAGAGACAGAACTCATAACCTTGACTTTGCTACTACATGTGACCAATGGCAAACATAACTTAGATCCACAAGAAGATAACTAAAGTCATTCTACCCTGTTCACAGATGCATGCATGAATGATCTTGCAGAATTATATTTCAGAACGGATATGGCAGCACAGCAGAAGTGGCAAAGAAAGTCTTGAGAAGCCAGTATGCGGGCTCCAGAATCTGAGATGGCTCCAACACAATCTTCTCTATGCTTTCTGTGACAAAATCTCCCTCACCTGAACTGGTAAGGGTATGTTCACAAAACACAGCCAAGATCTGGGGAGAGATGGAATGAGTCCAGACTTCCTGGGTTTGGACATTTCATCTCTCCACGGATCGGTGTCTCTGTGGAAGATATGGAACATAGCCCATCAAAAGGCTGCAGCTCATGATGAAAAGTAATCAGGCTGTAGGGGGAATCCAGGTCTCATCTACCAAATGTGGGCCCAACAGCATCCTGTGATAGAGTAAGGCTCTCCCAGGCACCAACGCTACCTTCAGAGTGTAAAGCGTTTCCATAAGGCTGGCATACTCGGATGGATTCTCCTTCAAAAGATAATTGTATTCCTGCCAGGGATTCTTTACGGAGCTCTTCTTTTCCGCAGAACTAGTATCCTGAAAGCCAGAAAAACTACAAGGGCTGTAGGAGTCCGAGAGATACTTCCCAGCAGTTGATAAAATCCTGAAAACAAGTACACAAAAGTCACCAGCAAACTCCTCTGAAATCAGCACTATTGTTCTCATGTTGGTCCAAGGACCAATGCTACCTTTATGTTACTTCAAGGGAGAGAGTATTCATTGGTAGCAGACACTAATTACAGCCAACTCTCATGTGTACTGTGCAACTCAAAAACTGCAAAAATACTGAGATGAAAGAGAGAGGATTGTGCTCTCAGAACATCTAGCAAATACGGAACAAACCCAGCCTCCAGTGCACTGCAGGCCCCTGTGTCTTTTGCAGGCACAGGCAACAGAAGTCATACTAAAGCATTTCAACCTACAAGAGGCTGAACAGGGCACTGCTTACAAGCAACAACAACAACAACAAAGAACCTACGTGCTGCCTGTACTTGACACTCCTCAAGTTACAAGAAATCGATCAGTTAAGGCACACCTAGATTCATTTCAGCAAATGATTCATGCCCCATGTCACAAGGGGGGTGAGACTCTTGCCAATATGATCTGGTGGAAAATTCCTTCCTGACCCCAATCTGGCAGTCTATTTGATGCCCAGCCAGGTATCCAAGAAAAAGGATTCTTGCGACTGTCTCAGGGCACACAACTGAGTGGAACGGTCTGTGACCGATCTCTGACATTTCAAAAAATGAGGAGGGGCAGTGGAGGGAAATCACAGTGGCTCTGCTTTCCCCCCACAGTCTATGCAATGAAAGCACCTTGGGGTTTGTTTTCTTTCAACTTGGTACCTACGTTGACAGCTCATGAATTAAGTTCAGCAATGCTTACCTGTTGGCCAGTTGCTGCTCAAAGTCTCCACACTGACGAAGGAGCTCACCACAAGTAGTAATTATCCTGGGAAAGAACAAGACAAAAACACATGTTGTTAGATTTGAGGCAGATAATGCCAGATGCCCCCCCAGACAACCCATCTCAGACACGTGTCAAGTAATTATAAAATGCAATAACCAAACCACAGCCCACAGGGGACACATCTGTCAAGAGTTACTTTGGTTATTAACTCTGCATCCATTTGATAACATATTGATTTTCTTTGCCTAACAAACAGCCTCATCCACATGCTACTTCTTGTCATCACAGCTAAGGCCAGCTCAGTGTCACTGGGAAAAATTTTAAGAGCTGCTGATATTTCAAGTGATATGGCACGAAGTCTTGCTCCAGACAGGGTGGGGAGCCTCATAGCACTTACTGTGCCAGCAGCAACCTGAAACCCAGTCAGTAACACTAATGCTCCCAGCAGCACTGCAGCTAAGTGGGCATAGCCCTGCATTCTGCACTAAGAACTTGTGTAAACTGACCCCAAGTAATTCCCTTTCAACTTTGATACAAAAATCTGTTCTGAGCCAGGCAAAAAAATCCCCTTTACCGGACAGAGTTTTGGAATGCAGTCCAGTCCTCCTGGAAAAGGGAATCTGATAGGACATCATCCAGTTTACATTTCTTTCTTATAGACTGCAATGTATTTGTAAAGTCAGACGTATACCTGTAATGAAAAAGAGAGAAGAGATAAGCACCAGCATAAGAGAATAGGTTGGAGAGCACCATAACTGCATGCCCTGTGATTTGCTCATTCGGTTCTCTACAAGGGCCAAACAAGAACCAGAAATATTAGAAGAAGTACAGAAGAGACACAGTTGTTCCAGTCCAAACACATAGATGTGAAGAACTGATCAGCCACAGCCCACTCGAGCCTACACTAGAAGACAGGGAGAGACTCGAAGTAACAGATACTGTGTGGCTACTTCAACTTGTTGCTTATGGGTTACTAGGAACTCTCCACTCCCATGAGAAGGTATGAGTAAGACATTTTTGTTACCACTATGCTAATCACATCTCCTAGGAAAGACCAGAAAAAGTTTATAAGGCTACTGCTGCTCCAACATCACTTGGCCCTTACTCCAGGAACACAGTGACAACAATCTCGTGAATTTGTTTTCTCAGCTACTCCCCAGATGAGAACACGGATAAAAATGAGAACATTTTGTTTTCCACACACCCCCTTTAATTTTTTTAGATAATGCCCATAAGCTGGAGGCATGCACACTGCTATGTAATTGCCTATAAAGAAGGTGAGATCAGAGAAGGGTGCTTTCCTCTTCCCTCTTCCTCGCAGTGCAGCAAGGTAACAGTTTGATTTATATCTGGTGAGCAGCTCTTTCAATATCAGGAAAGAATAAGGAGATAATCAGTACTGGGATATGATCTAAGCAGGCTGTCACTGATCCTTTAAGACAAGAACTTACAGTGACCCTCGCTCACTAGGCTATCTCGCACTTACAGGTAGATGCTGAATGTGAGGTCACTTGTCCCACTAAATATACATTTCCTCACTGAGTTCTACTTTCATCAGCCTAATCTGTCTTTGTCTTACTCTGTTTTGGGAAACATTTTTCCCTCCAAAAGTATTTATTAAAAATGAAAATTCAGTTCAACCAGAAAACAGCTGAGAAAAGTCTTCCATTTAGCCATAAAAAGCTTCCATTTTTCCCCTAAGAAAAAGTCACTGCCTGAATGAAGTGGTGGGAGGGGATATCAGATGATTCGTATTATGGATATAGATAGTTTCCGCTCTCAGCCATTTTTCATAAACTACAAAGTCCTTGGCCACAAACTGAATACTTGCTACTCCCTTAAGATAAATGCAGCAGTGTAACTAAAAGCACCTTACTTTGTGAACAGAGCTTTCAGCGCCTTAAGGAGGCCACACACTCCCAGTCCATCAGTGAGTTTAATGCAGTTGTCGATGGCTCCAGAAGCCAGAATGAAGAGTTTGTTGACTGAATGGTTCAGTTCCTGCACACAGTCAATTACTTCCCAATGCTCCTAAAAAACAACAACAACAAAGTTGAGCCTAACTCTTCTTTCAGCAAGTGTCCAGGCATTAAAGACCAGACACCTTGTGTAACACATTGTTCTCTCAGTATCCCCCAACCTTGTGACACACTTAGGGAGAACAATGCTGACTGCTTCTACCCTCCTGCACAGTGACTGTTAATAAAAGTCACGCTGCCAACTCCTATGTTTAGTAGGTCTTCAAGGAAAAACAGTTCTGCCAACAACAGAATCTTCTACAAAAAGCACTTTCCTCCCCCCAACCTTGCTCTTAATAAGTTCTATCGAACCTGAAGCAGGCTCTTAGTTGACAGATTTTACCAAAATATTACTTTTTCCAGCAGATCCACACAGTGCCCGTTACTCGGTAACGGAGCAGAAGAAAGGAGTTACCTCTGACCTGGCAGTGCTGCTGAAATTAACTTTATCTCGTGAACAAAATTTAATTAACAGTATAAATATATACTGCAAACAGGAAATATTATCAAAAAATTACAGGAGGAAAGAGAGCAATAACTATGGCAAAGACCCTTGTATTTAGTAGAGGCTTCAAGCCTCTCCCTGTGTAGTTGAACAAAGACTGCTACATTACCAAGGGCACTGCACTGATCTGAATGAGGAGATTTTCTTCTTCCAGGTCTCCGTACTCAAGTTGATAGGGCTTGTACGGACCATACACCGCTTCCACCAGTTCCATCACTTTTACCAGGTTCTGCTCCTCTACAAAGAATCAGATATTTAGTCTACAAATTGATGAACATGCTACTAAAAACCTTGTTTCAAGCAGCATGCAGTAGTTATTCAATTTGAGCATGCTGCCTACACAGGCTTGGAATGTTGCCCAACAGCTTTAAATCTCAAGTACACAGATTTATTTTTTTTACAAAACAAGGTTATTATCTCTACCTGCTTCCTAAAACCAAGATGTTCTACCTCAACAAGTGCCTCAACAAAATTATCACTCACTGCTCCAAAATAGCCTGGTGACAAAAAAAAAATAAAAATCTATTAAACATTCCAACCTACGGTAGAAGGAAAGTACTGAAACCATTTGAGAAGTGAAACACAATACTCCCACAACTTAAAACAAGGGCAATCCTCATTTATCGGAAAGCCTGGTTCATACTTAAAATGATTGACACTAACTCAATTCACTTAGCACTACCACTTCACGGTGTTCATCAACCAGAGTCAAACGCGAACCGTGAACTCAGCATTTCAGTGCCATTCTGTTGAGCAGGGAGCTGCAAACCCAAACAAAAACCAGGTCTGAATGATTGTTTCTCAAATCAGAACTGGACACCAGATGTTATCATGAAGTTTTGCCAAACTCAAACTAGCAGCAAACCAGAATTACTTTGAATCCTGGATATAAGGAAAAGCTTTCACATCCTAAGGACAGACAAGCAATGGAGCTCATTGTCCAAAGCCTGTGCTATCTCCATGCTTGGACATCTTCAAGATCAGACTGGACAATACCCCGAGTAACATGGTCTGAACTCACAGCTGACCTTGCTTGGAGCAGGAGGTTGGACTAGATCATCTCCTGAGGTCCCTTCCAACCCAAATTATCCCATGAATCATAACTGAACCCTTCCCTCACATACACATACGTAGGAACTGGTTTGGCCCTGTTCTGCTGAGTCACCTGGCCTTTCCATTCTTGAGATATTTCTCTTCCCAAACATCTTACCCCACAGCAAAAAAGAGATGGAAATAAAGAATTTATTTTTTTTAAACACACTCGGACAGTAGTTCAGCAGCTGTCGTCTTATTCCATCATCTTCTAGAATTTGACATCATTTTTCCAAGTCTATTTTCTATTACGAACCACAGATTAAGCTAAGCCAAGGATAGAAAATGACTGACAAGAGTACGCAATCACAAAGACAACAAAAACAGACACAACGACAGTCATACTCCTTGAAATTGCCCAGTAATCATAATTCACATGATCAAGTAAGAATCCTGGTTTAAATAGCTCAAGACAATGTCATGAGGAACCAAACACAGGAAACGCAGCATTAGGAATGCTCCATTAGCTTTAATTTAGGATTTTCCCATAGCCGGTCTTTGAAGAAGCCCTACCAGATTAATAAAGGACTATAAATAGCCAACAGTTCAAGTCGGGTGTAAACCTATGTAAACACAGCACCTCACTACTTTGTGGTTTGCGGGAATTATTCATCAAGTCATGACCAAAATGAGATGACAAACATCATAGGGTAAGGAAAGCACAGATTATATTTTGAATCAAACACTGAGGATGCTGCTAGGGAATAAACTACCAACGGTTCAGAAATAATATTTGGCCCTGCATTTTCACTTGATTAAAACATAAGCCACAAAATAAAAATTAAGAATCCAATGGATGCAGCTTTCAAGCAGGTTTTCTCTTGTTTAGTAAGGTGTGACTGAATTCCAGGAAACTTCTCAACTTTTATGCTTTGTGATCTTTCACAATGGGTTTCACAGATAGCTTCCCTAGAGACATTTCCTCATCCGTTAGACAGAAGAAAAACTAATGCTTGTAAAAGGAAAAGCACTACATATTATTTACCCAGGACAGCCAGCATGCTCAGAACAGGTCTGCTTCAGTAAACTCATTCAGTATTGTGTCAATATTTTTAGTGTAAGATACATACATATACACACAAAGGTGCAAAAGACATGTAACTGGTCAATGTTGTAGAAGATACAATCTCTCCTCCCATGTAAAACTAAACAAAATCCCAGAGTAGAACTTTACAAAGGAGTTGACAAAACAGAATGACAAAATTCAGTGAGAGTGCCTTACTCAGGTTTGGCAGCATTGCTACTTCCAGCCCTTTTGCGAAGTGGATGGTGGCATCATAGAGCTCCAGCAGCTTATTCAGCTTGGTTTCTTGGCCCGTTCTCTCCATGGCGGTGCTGAGGCAGACAGGGATGGAAGGCACCAATGCTCCCAGAGTTTGAATCAATAATACAGTCACAATTTCATGGGGGTTCTTGAAAACCTGTGGTAACAGAAAAGCTATTAGCAAAAGCACGTTATCTCAGAGGAACATGACAGGCAGCAAACAGCAGCAGACAGCTTCCAGGGAGAGCGCCGCAATGTACAAACCACATGTCACTGTCTCAGCAAAGACAGATTGTCCCACTCCAAACTGAGCAGGCCCTGTCTGTCCATGGGCTGATACCTTCTCCAGCCCCCCTGAACATCTGCTGCTGCACTGCTGGCGAAGCAGCACCACTTCCCAGGGGCAACTGTGCCCACCACAGTCTCCCTTATGCCCCTGCCACAGTGACCTGGGCTCCTGAAACAGAGGGACAGAAGAGGCAGAACAGTCGGGTTTGCAAATGCTGTCCGCAGAGAGACAGGCTGCCATAACCAGGGAGCGAAGACTTGGGAGAGAAAGGAGCAGCAGCCCGACCTAGACTTTTTCACACCCAGCACAGAAAACTCTGCTGGGAGTCTGCTCCTTTCTATTGAAGAATTATTGTAAAATTACCTATTGGTGAGAGATAGTGATCTACAGATGAAGATGACGACATTTTGTGCACTAACAGATCATAGATTCCTCAGATGACATGAGCTCCCAATCAAAAGGCAACAAAAACAAATGTGAAAAATCTCAAAAGGGGCAAAAAAACCCAAAAGAGGTCTGCTAAGCCTGCGACAGCCTCACTGACCTAGCATGCAGGACAGCCTGATGACAAAAGCCTAAGTCAATACATATTTTACCATTGAAACGGTGCTTTGAATACAGTAACCAAAACCCAGAAGATAGGTATAGGTCCAAAACTGAATTCAGCAGAACACAGGCACTACAGTAATTCAAAAAACCACCTGGCAGAAAAGGGCATCTGAAAACAGAGCACTCAGTCTACCCAGGTATGTTGGGAAAAAACACATATATTGGTAAAATATGAAGACGTAGTACTGTATCACGAGCCAAATTACTGGTCAGATAGGGAGAAGTCAGTACTGGAAAGGCTAGAAAGACTGTAATCAGTTGAGAATTTTTATTTACGTGCACCACCTTCAACTCCGCTACCATAAAATGTGTTACAGCCTTTTATTGTGACTTTTTCGCCACCTATTCTCTCTTATTTGCTTTGAAAGCTGGGATCACCACGAGTCTCCTGCAGCAAGGTCACCATCGATACTGAATAGCATGAAAAAGGTCCAAGAATTCTTCAGAAGGCAGAAGCAACACAGGAGATTGAGTGACACGAGCTTTGTCCCATGTGCCATCTACCTCTCACAATCCCCAGTTCAAAGAGTATCTGCTAAAATGCAAGCTGACATCTGACCTATAATTCACATCGACTCATTAGGCAGAAAAAATACATTTCAAGGAAACACTGAGCTCCTTTGCAGTACAGACCTAGCACTTGCACCAGGCTTCGTAACATGAAGATAAGAATCTCTTACCCTTCATGGATGAAAAACTCTTACAGGCTCAACAATATGAACTTATTTCTTCATTTCACTAAAGGACAGTAACTTTTTTGGATCCTATGGTATTCTTGGCAGGACAAACAAGCACAGAGACTCCAATGGGAGATAGCAGAAGCCCTCAGATGTCTTACACAGAGTGACATGAGTCAGTCCAATATGACCTTGCGGGACTCCTCCAGGCCAAGTGATAAGCAACTCAGGTATTTCAAATGTCTTGCAACAGAACACATTTGCAACACCAACAAATTAGATTTAACTTAAGATACAGATGAAAGTGATAGAGCAGCTTTAATGTCAATAACACAGCAACCTTGCTGTTGGTAGAACACCAGAAATCAAATCTTGTCTGCAAGAAACAGAAAGTAGGTTGCAAACCCTGTCCTGCGTTGATAAGGCACAGAGTGTAACTCAAAGAGCGAGCACCAATGAACTTTATGCGAGCACTTTATGAGAATTAAGAGAGTGTGCTCAATCTCATCCTCTCCCATACGCTGCACCAATAATAAACGGTCACTGCACCTGTGCTGCCCACTGAAGTTGTGAGTGCCACGTCCCAAGGAGTGTGTCATACAGTTCAGTCAATTGGCGATTTAAGCTTAAGTCACTTTGGCAAAGATCCTGCCACACTGCTACCAGCTGCACCTGCAGGGGTAATAAGAACCATTCTAAGAGGAGAACCGACAGTGCACAGATCTAGCTTTTGTTATTTCGAACCAAGAACTTCCCATGCAAAGCACTTCTGCTAAAACACAACGCCCACCCTTACTCCTCTCTCCAGATTTCAACATAACATTGTTAAGGAAAATACTTTCAGCATGAAGCTAGAGGCTTCTTAGTTGATTCAAAGATTTAATTAACATTGGTATTTTACTCATAAAATGGGACTGTAACTGATACCGGCACATAATAGTTGAAATACTTGGCAAGCCCTAGCCATGAACTTAATCCTCAAAAGTCACAGTCATGAGAGAAATTTGAGGATCAGGTTATGGCTACAGAACTGTCTGGAATTCCAACTTTTAATCTTACCTGAAAAGAGTTTACAGAAGTCAGCAGCTGGCAAGTTGGAGCAATAAAGTTATTGCTGACATAGCCACATCCAAGAAAAGCAAAGCAAAACTATAAGGCACAGAGAAATCAAGCAGAACGCACATATCCTATGTCTATTGCAGGGAGGAACACAAAGGCCTGAATGGAGAATTACTCCTGAAACATGGGCTGTAACCAAAGCTGTTAAAAGCCAGAAAGAGAAATCAGAGAATGAAACACGGAAAAGAACAGGTTCCACCCTCCTTGGAGCAGGAAAGGTAAAATACATGACGTAGCAGCTCCCCCTACAGTCCTACCCATGCAAGAATTCAAATTCTTATTCCTCCATCAAAATACTTACCTTGTGACATTTATAATAATAAGCAAGAAGCTGGGGCATCCGATCAATTTCAGTGAAGACTTTAACAAACGTTTTTGCCTGATCTAAACAAAACAAAATAATAGGCAGTTAACAGTCAGTCTGGAAGCTGAGGGTGATACACTAGTCTAACTGAGCAAGAGGATTCTTTTATGGGTGTATGCACAATAGCCTATACAGAAAGACACACCTTCACCTTTTGTTTGCTTATCTTCTCATAGGAGCAGAACTGCCTAAAACCCACACTCAAACAAGGACAGGTAGGAGACACGAGGAACAAATGTAACTTCTTAAATTTAACTTCTTAACCAGCAAACATACCTAGTCTTAAAGACAGATAAAACCAGAGCATCTCCTAGAAGGAAATCATTATTTTCCAGAAACAAGCCGCTCTCCATAAAACTAGAACATACCTCACAAAGTCCTCAGCTTTGCTTTCACCACTCCTCAAACTGATACCTAAGCTAGCTGCCTTGAGACTGACTAACAGCGCAGTTAGCTCTTACACAAAGCTTTGAAATCCAAGTTCCTCAAAAGTCTTTTTTGTACTGTAAGGGGGATGACTATAGTTCTGTCCACAAAATACAGCTGGGGTTAGAGAAATTAGTAATGAGACCTTGTTTTTCAGAGAGGACCCAGAAGGCAGAGAAACTAGAACACTAAGTAACTTGAAATGCTCTACGTCTGTGGAAGTCATCGAATACAGACTCTCTGGGGATACATTTACGGACTCATGTTACATTTATAGGAGCTGGACTTCAGGAAAAAGCATGACTTCACAGTAAACAGAGAAACTTTCTTCAATGGGAAAAAAGCCCATGTCTCCAAAAGCCCAGAATAGATTTGGAACAAGAATGCAAACAGTGCTTAAAGTGAATTATTCCGAACAGTATGCCCAAGCAAAGGACCTCATACCAGCAGACCTGCTGCCAGCAGCTTTCTTGCACCTATACGTTTTCTTTGGCAGAGAACTCATGGAGCATGTGACTATTCAATTTACTTTCACCCTAAGCAGAGAAAATATTCCAAAACTTCATTCTTTGTCCTGAATTTGTCTATAAAGGGCAATGCACTAAAACAGCAGAAAAAAGGCACGGGACCTACTGTGAAGGTGATGAGCACAGTCCAGGAAAAAAGGAGGCTGTGCAAAGAAGAAAAGCCAGCAGAGGAATGTGAGAAAGAAGAGAGAGATCTATGCAAAGGATTAAGCACATTTGTTAGATGCACAGCACATAGAGCTTCTTCCCTCCTCCGCTCCCTCCAGCTGTCTGCAGCCACGCACTGCTGCGCCTTGCCTTTACATAGACAAGAACTCCACAGAGCGCTGTGCAGCAAAAGGTCCTCACTGGGACCTCAAGGTGCACGTAGGTGAGAGGCAACAACCAGAACAAGTATTTTTCAGAAGCGCTGTGACAGTAGGAGGGGGAAGGAGGGGCAAAGAACAGTCCAAAAAGTCGAATTTTCTAAAGGAGAGTTTATAAAACAACTTTTACAAGGTAGTAGAGTCAGAACGTTTCCAAACAAATTTCCTTCTTGATTACACCACCAGGCGGTAACAGAAATGCCCAGCAGCACTATGATAACAGAAAACCAGAGGCCGCCTGCTTCCGTGAGCCGCACTTCCCACTTGGAGAGCATCCATGGCACAACTAAACTACAACAGCAGGTCAGCCCTGCCTCAGCACCTCCATTTCACACATCTACATGGCCTGTAAAACCAGCCCACATTTTCCTTATTTCCCATAATGGCCACAGGTACACCAAACTGTAAGAAAATCAAAGATGCACTGGACCACAGGCAGCTGCGGAGCACAAAACTTTCATGGCATCTAGCTCCACCAGAAAAAGCACGCAACCCAGCACCAGGAACCTTCAGGACACAAATTCCTCACCCAAACAACATTCTATTTTTGAAAGACAATAAACTTGGCACTGGTAGTAAATGACATCAAGCTTTACTAACCTACAGATTGGGAGTTAAAAGCAGCAACAATCTGAGGGCTGGCCATGGCCTCTAGTCGGTTCTTCAGAGCCTCAAGATGCACACACTTCTCGGAGTAATCCGGCGTATCCACAAGCATAGCCAGGCTGCTCTGCATACTTGTTAGCTTGGCCGAAATCACAGAGACATCCTGCCACCAGGGAAAGGCAACCCGGTTACCGAACATGACCTTAGAAAGCATTAATACCTGTTTCGTAATGACATTTTACAAACAGGCACATGTTTTAAAGTCACTTCAAAAACCTACTTTTAAACACAGTTTCCCTGGAAAGCTGAAGGCACAAAGACCAAAAAGAATAATGGGGTATCTACCTGTGTTTTAAGAGTCTCTTCAATGTCTGCACTTAACGTGCTCCATTTGTCTGCTTCCTGAAGTGACTCGGCAGCCAACTGCATTCTAGATTTCACTCCGTCGATCTCTACCAGGACCTGAAGAAAAAAAATAAAATAAAATGTTGCCCATTGAAACAAGAGATGACTACCATAGATATATTACGGGAATTATTTTTCGCTCGGACTTTATAAAAAAAGTGTGAAAAGATCATGCCATTACCAGGTGTCGTGGTTTAACCTCAGCCAGCAATGAAGCACCACACAGCCGCTTGCTCACTCCCCCCCAGCGGGATGGGGGAGAGAATCGGAGAAAAGGTAAAACTTGTGGATTGACATAAAGACAATTTTATAGGACAGAAATGGAAGGAAATAATAACAATAATGATAAAAGAATATACAGAACAAGTGATGCACCACGCAACTGCTCACCACCCACTGACCGATGCCCAGCCAGTTCCTGAGCAGCAGCTGCACGCCCCTCCCCGGCCAACTCCCCACAGTTTTTTTTTGTTCAGCGTGACATCGTATGGTATGGAATACATCTTTGGCCAGTTTGGGTCAGCTGTCCTGGCTGTGTCCCCTCACAGCTTCTTGTGCACCTGGTAGGGCAGTGTGAGAAGCTGAAAAGTGCTTAACTTAGTCTAAGTGCTGCTCAGCAACAATTAAAACATCAGTGTGTTATCAACGTTATTCTCATCCTAAATCCGAAATACAGTACTATACCAGCTACTAGGAAGAAAATTAACTCTACTCCAGCCCAAATCAGGACACAAGGAAGAAGGAGTTGGCTGAAAGGGCTAGAGATGTTAAGTCAATTCCCAGAGTTAAACAACAAAAGGTTAGTCTGAATTCTGGATTTGTACTTTCAGTATCCACTTTGCTTGAAAAACGCTACGCGCCCCAGCTAACAACAGGCAGAAATCCGGGCAGAAACCAGTGTCCCCAACCAGGTAACAGCAACTCTGTCTGAACTTAAACAAGATCAGCTGTTCCTCAGGAGATGCAGATTGCACTAGTCTGGGTCACGCCCACTTTTCTACTATTAACATTTAAAGAAGTGGCTTTGTCTACCTTGAGTTCACAAGATTGTTTAATACAAACAAGTCTGGAAACTTTAGAATTTCACAAGTTGCAGACAAACACTAAGTAAGACAAGAATCTACCTGCATTGACTGAGCTGTGTCTTCTTCAAGTTTCTTGATATCTTCTTTAACAAGGATCATTTGCTCCTTCAGGAATGTTGCCTCCTGTTTCAAGACTTCCACTTCCCGGAGGACTCTGGGCATGTTCTGGAGAGCCTGGTGGCTTGTTTCTAGAGAAACACCAAGCGGTACAGTGAGGGGGGCCTGAGAACCCTTGCAAGAAAGAGGGAGGTTTTCAATAATTTTATGTAATCTTCAAGACTTACAAAACCCCAAACAACGAAACTTTAGTTTTATCTTTAAAGACGTACTTTATCATAGAATCATTTAGGTTGGAAAAGACCTTTAAGACCATCGAGTCCAGCTGTTAGCCAGCCCTGCCAAGTCCACCACTAAACCATCTCCCTAAGTGCCACGTCCACAGTCTTTTACGTCGCCCCAGGGATGGTGACTCCACCACCTCCCTGGGCCGCCTGTTCCAGCGCTTGACAACCCTTTCGGTGAAGAAGTTTTTCCTAATACCCAATCTAAACCTCCCCTGGCAGGGGCAGCCGTTTCCCAGAGCTCAGGACACAGAGGGTACAGCAGCAGCCCGCCAGCCAGCACCACAGCTGGAGTAACAGACCCACACCGGAGCCAGCCCGACACCTCTACGCCTCAGCAACGGGCCGGCCCCGCAGGGCGCCTGGCGATGGCCGGGACCACCGCCCCGGCCCTGCCCCGCCGCCCGCCTCACCTTCCACGGCGTTGTTGACCTCCTGGATGAAGAGCTGCAACTTCATCACCAGGGTGGCGGCGTGGGCGTCCACCTTCCCGGGGGCCTCCTGCTGCACGGCCCGGAAGGCCGCGTTCACCCAGCTCTTCACCTCAAAGTCATCCGACAGGAACCGGGAGAAATCCATCGCCGCCGCCTCGCCTGCGGGCCCGCGGCGGGCACCCGCGGGGGCAGGCCGGCCACAGCGGCGGCCCCGCCGGCCACCAGCAGCCGCGGCGCCCCAGGAAACGCGCCCCAGGCCCCTGCCGGCCACCGTACCCGCTGCGCGCCGGCGCCTGGCGGCCACCGTCCGCGGGGCGTTCCCCGGCGCTGGTGGGCCGGGCCGGGCCGGGCGGGGAGCTCGGCCGGCGCCCCGCGGAACGGAGGCCCCGGGGCCCGGCCCCCACCCCGGAGCAGCCTGGGCGCAGCTTGAAGGCGGAGAGACGCGACCCTCGGCGGGGTCTGCGGAGGAAGACGAGCGGGTGGTGCCGGCGCGGAGAGCCCAGGCCGAAATAACCGCCGGAGCTGCCAGGGCCGGAGGAGGGGCTCGCGGAAGGTCCTCCGGGCCCCGGTGCAGCGCGGGGGTGCCCCCCTCCCACCCCTGCTCCGATGATACCGAGCAATAAAATAAACCGGTTCCCTGCCCCGCAGCTGGCAGTGCAGGGTGTTAACAAAACGCCGTGGCGAGTGAGGTCTGGGACGGCTGAGGGTTGATGTCCTCGCAGGCGGCGTTCCGCTCCTGCAAGAGGCGGCCTTGCGGAGGAGACACCCCAGGCGCGTCCCGAGCGCCGCGGAGCCCAGAGGGAGCAGCCCGTGCCCCAGCCGCGGGGCCTGGGGGGACGAGCCGGTGCTCACAGAGTGGCCAAAAAGCCCCCAAAAGGGCCCCAAAGCCCTCCCACCATTTACTCTCGTCACTCCGTTTTGTACTTCCCCTATAAACCACATCCACCAGAGTCCAGATAGCCCAACTCTGGCCATTCCGCAGTTCTCGCCTGCCCATCAGCACGCAGCCCCCGTGAAAACAGGGTGGGTGGGTCCCTGAACAGATCCTGCCCCGGCTCCGAGCAGTCTGCTACAAGGGCTGATTGTTGGTATAGGTTTGCTTTTTTCTTTTTAATTCAAAATTAAAAAGTAATGGGAGAGAGGGAAAAGGGGCCCAGAAAGCAGCAGGAAAAACTTGTATGGAAGAAGCATTAAGGCTCCCGGGCTGCAGGGTTCTACAGCAGTCTCCTGTAAAGCAGGGTCAGCTACAGAAAAAGGTCCGTGGCAGAAGCAGCCAGTTTACACACCTCCTGCCAGACACCTGCACAGAAACCAAAAGGAAGGAGGAAATGGTGGATCCCAAGGAAAGGAGCCATGACAGAGTCCAGGCCAGCATTGCTGGCACACAGTCCCTCCCCATCCACCACTAAGGCAATATGGCAACGTCCAAGCCTGCTGAACTTCAGCTCCTGCCCCAGAGCTCTGCTTCTGGGAAGCCAGTCACCTCTCCCACCTTACTGAAGGGCTGCACGCCTTGCGTGAATGCTAGTTTGTATCTCAGTCGGATGGGATCCTACGGGAGAAAGGAAAAGAGAGAGGGGCATGTCATGGTTGCAGATTCCCGGGCCCCCTTCAGCCTCACCCCTCACAGCCGTGCTGCAGTGAATCACCCCCTGAAAGGGGCGAGTAACACTTGAGCCATGCAGAAGCTCTGCACAGAACAAGACCTGGATCTTTGTAAGATATGTAAGGAGTGACTGGGAGACCTGTGCAAGCCACCCAAAGGCATGCTTGGCAATCGAGGCCTGCCCAACCTTCTCAGTGGATTCCTTACACCGATTTTTGGTCTCATAATTATTCACTAATGCAACAGAACTGCCACCATCGCTTGTGCCTTGGGTGGCCTCGTGTTCCATCAGTTGCAAACATCTGCACAGTGTCTACCAGGAGCCATCACTGCAGGTAGACTGAAGCAGAAATGTGCAGGCCCCTGCAGCAACTGCCCATTCGATCCTCCAGATTATAGCTCTGGAAAGCTGTTTCAGTGGGAAAAATGTCTTCCCAATACAGCCCAGATTGCTCTGTCTCTCCCCGCTAATAATACTCTCCCCATCTTTCACACAAATACCCCACCCACTACAGTGACATTCCAAGCGCTCCACCTGCAGACTCAATCACCGCACATACCTTGTGCGGATTGGCGAGCAGCAGGACCTGGGACACCACTGCGGGGGGGAGAAGAGGGCTGAAGGCAGGCAGCTCAGAGCTGGATGCTGGTTGTAGCTTTATTTTCATGGTCTGAAAGAGAAAACGAAAGGAATGCTTTTTGGTCCCTGCTGGAAAAGGGCTGGGAGTATTACCGAGGCACAGAGCTGCTTAAAGATACATCAGCCAGATTTTGTCATTCAATAAAATGCACGTGCACAGGCAGAACGAGTGCCTTACCCAGGGGCTAAAGCAGCGTGTCTGGAGCCCTGTCTAGTTGTCTCAAGGCCAGGGATATACTCTGTGAAACAGGCACCGGGGCCACAGGCACCACCATACAACAGGTTCACCGTTCAGAGAAAGTGAGCCAGGCAATTTCCAATGAGCAAGGCAAATCCAAAGCAAGAAATGGTGAACCTTCTCCTCAGGACATTTCTGAGTAGTCCCACTCTCTTCTACTCACCACAGGCTTCTCACCTTTGGGACTGCAGCCTGGAACGCTATGTCCTTAATTGGTTGAGCTGATGTACTCAGCATCGAAAGAACCATCACCAGCACATCTGGTCGGCCAGGAGCCGGGTCTCTGGAGAAGTGGAGCATAGCCTTGAAACCATTCCTATCGTACACAGTAAGTGGACAGATACTGCCTGCCAGAGACAAAAGGAGAATCAGAAACAAAGCATGGATTCCCCTCCCTTCTGAGGGCAGAACAGCAAAGACGGGATAAGGAACAGTAAAAAGAAAACACACACACAAACTTTTATTTCCTCCAGCAAACTCAGAGACCAAGCAGCATACAGCACCTGCCTGTGATTTATATTTCACCTCTAGGGTAGAGAAAGGAATCTGAATGTCTAAATTAGAGATTTAGCAGCTCAGATTTCAACAGTCAGCTAGAGATGTCAGGTATGAATCCAATAGAGATACAATGGGAAAAGCAAAACGTAACTTTTTGGCACACACAAGACTTAGCCCCTTATCACCATTGCCTGGTAAATCCACACCTGACTGTCACCATCCAGCCCTTCCAAAATGTGGTAAATCCTTCACTTAAGAGACTGAAGGCAGAAGACAATCAGGTCAGAATGTCATTGCACCTGTCCTCTTCCAAAAGCAGTGATGGACAAGGCTCTGCCGTCCTCTCAACAGGACATGCCCTGCTCTGAGACACTGGGGTGCCACGCACCCAGGGGAACACTCCATCAAGTGGTCACAGGGCTGGGCCATACAGTGTTGAATCAGAAAGCAGAGGTGGAAACAACAGTTCTGCTTTAGGAAGCGGGACAACTCCCACCCATAAATATCTTTTAAGCCTCTGGAGAAGAACTGCTTGAAGCCTGATTAAACGTGCTAAGGGCAAACGGTTTAGAAGCACATCACAAAGGTTAGCCAGGGCAGGAAACTCCTGACTACTGAGGAGGGAGGACAAGGACGTTTCCATGGTACGATCCCTAGCACTTGCTCAAATTCTCAGATACATTAAGTCCATCACAGAACAGTCATTACTTTTCTCCAGCCGACCTGCACAGCATGAGGCTACTTTGGCTTGCTCCCCTGCAAAAATCACAGCAGAGCTGTAGTAAGCCTCTAGTAAGCAGAGCTGGGGCACAGAAATTATTGCACTTACTCGGTGTAATTGAAATTAAAGGGACAAAAAGGTTTTCTAGAGAAGCATCATGGGAAGCTGGATGCAAAGAGGCAGCAGGCTTCAGCTCGTAGCCTAGGCTGGAGAATGAAGTATCTGCCATTGAGCTATTTGGAAGATCTGGAAAGGGCAATTTCATTGGTGATAAATCCCTGGAAAGAAAAGCATGTAGAAAACTTATATTAACTGGGGAGACTACATGGCATATACCATGTAGTCCATATATATATCTTCTGCTGTGTCCATTTTGTGTTCCCAATCCCTCATCACTTTCAGGTATAAGGAAAGTACAAGCTTACACTCTCCGAGTTCCTGAGGAATACGAAAACTGTCCATTTTATATGGAAGAAGCTGCTGTTTCAGCATTCATTAAGACAGACTTTGATTCCTGTTACTAACGTGAAACTGTTTCAGGGCTTTGGGAGTCTACTCTCCCCACGCACGGACTCTCTGGAGCTCTAGTCAGTGAGATTAAAATAAATTCTAGCTCAAAGACAATGCAGGAAGCTGGGAATCTCCAGTAAAATTTCTTGACCTGTATTATGGCAGACTGGATAAGCGTATCGTAATGGTCACCTGCTCTGAAGATCTGTAGATGATTAATTTGGTTCATGAACAGTTAGGCTTCCACTGAATGCTTGGAAACTACTTTGTCACAGCCTGAAGAAAGCTGGGGAAAGTATGTTTTGAGTCACAGGTTATTATAAAAGACCTGACTGTAAGGTTTTTGCTCCTCTAGCTCAAGATCACCTTGTTACTAAGCCATGGGATTTGTCTCCCCAGGTTTCTGACCCTTGGAAGGTGCTAATGTGTAATTACACAAAGTGCAATTAATAGGTGCATAATTGCTGCTTAAGAGCCAATGCACGGATGGATAACTTGCCATCACTAGCTAGTTGTAGTGGAAAGGTTTTCCTAAATCTCACTGCTGTAAACCAGTATTCCTCATCTCCAAAGCCAGACTGTATTATGCAGCGTTTGCTTACAAAGATAATGTTTTGGTCCTGGATGGTGGAGAGAGCTGATCAACCAGGCCCTGAAATTCATTCTTCTCTGAACAGCTGTCTTCCCAGCTCTCCTGCAGTCCCAGCGTTTGAACAGCATTTACAATTTCACTATATCCATTGTGTACAGCAGTCTGAAAAATAAGACACTTCTGGTTCACACTATAGGACATCAGCAAAAATCAGACCTGTTCCACTGAAGAGAACAGAGAACCTCATTTTTAATAACACTACGTAAAGTAGAAATAAATATGAGTAATCTGGTTGCAAACTACAACTGAGAAATTAATTGCAGAGCAGGAGCATTCCAGTTTCACAGAATCACAGAAATCACTATGGTTGGAAAAGACCTGTAAGATCATCAAGTCCAACCATCAACCCAACACCACCATGCCCACTAAACCATGTCCCACAATGCCACGTCCACACGTTCCTTCAGAATAGAGTGACATTAAAAAAGGCTGCCAGGGAAAGCTAGGAGATCAAGAATCCTGTCTGACTTTTGTCCTTCATACCTTACGGACTAGCATACCTGAGGATCACTCACCTCTGCTAAGCCAAAATCAGGTGGTGGTTTCTGTACAACAGGAGAGTCGCTGAGACCTAAGAAAGATGCCAAAATGCCACCGATCAATTACAGAAAACAAGGGTTTTCCATAAGTTCTTTCTTTGTTGTCTAACAGCAGTCTGACTGCAGTCTAACACCATTAAAGAAACTACATTCTTGAAACTTATGATATAGGCTGAAAGGGTGTACTTTCTCTTAAAACCAACATTAATGCCAAAGTTCTTCTATCTTCATTAAATACATGAACCCTAGCAACAAGGATAACACTGTACTGAATTGCATATACAAACCTAATGACTTTAACTCCTCATCAAGCAGACAGGTAGAGGTTGTGCTGCCATGGCGGGAGACGGTGGTTATGTTTGCAAATTGGTCTGTAGGAGACTGGGATGTTGCCTCCAGTTCGGAGAAGTCAATCAATGTATAGCTCTTCATGCGTCTTGGGGCTGGCCGGCATGCTTTGGAAATAGCAGAAAGAGTTAAAAAGAAACCTCCTGAAAGGAACAGTGTATGTGCGGGTCCAGGCAAGCCCAAAAGGACTCATAGGTGAAGAACTTCAGGAATATTTTCTATCAGTCACATGTAAAAGAAAATGATCGTTACATGAGTTTTCCTGTGTTACAGGATTTTCTCCACATTTACTCTCCAAGAAGCACTTCCCTTCCAAACTCCACTCAACCATGACATGCAGAAGCAAAGCTGCTGCAGGATGCTCTTTACCTGGTGCCTGAGCGGAGTTGGTGGCTGAACCTCCTCCACCACCATCTTCGTGGCTGGCTACAACCTGCCTGTACTGCCCAAGTGCCTGTGTGAGCTGGTCATTGGCCTGCAGTATCTCAGCTGGAAAACAAGAGAAGAAACAAAATATTGGTGTTCTAACATGAGCGTCAGTTCCACAGCACTCTCCAAACTGCTCATAAGAAAGGTACAGCTAAGGACCTGCCTGGAGCAAAGTCTAGTGGGGCAATCTGCCTTAAGATCCTGGCTAGTTTTTCATTCCATTTTCTGAAGTGCAGCATTTTGCACATACATCTGCTGATTTCAGACCTGTCTCTCATTTATCAAGATCACTTTGAAATCTGATCCTATCTCTAAAGTGCTTATAGTTCCTGCCATCTCTCACGCACTTTGTTGTTCTCCGCAAGTTTTCTGAGTGTACTTGAGTTTATAATCTAGCACTCCCCAGCTGAAGAACCCTGGCATTCATGGGTATGAATGAAACGTTTGAGGCACAGCTGAGCTCTTATGGTTGCTGTTTTAAGATGCCTATTCAGCGAGGCATCACTTCAGTCAGGTTTTCAAGGCATATGGACAAGACTGAAATGCAGTCCTCTCGGAAGGGCTAAATTTCACCACTGTGGAATTCAAAGATTCTGCTCATATGACCCTCCTCGGTATTATACTTATGAAATTCAAAAAATATTCTCCCTTCTGTGTTTATAGCCAGGGAGAACTTCAATCTGTAGAGAAAAGACCTCAAAAGCCTTCAGTTGTGTGAACACCAGAACTCCCCAAACTCTGAAAACCACATTGGCTGGAAGAAACTGGTTTCACCATTTAATTTGGGGCTCCAAGTGAAAATTAAGAGCTTCCTTGGAGAGAAGTGGGAGGAGACTTTGTCACTTCCCATGGGCATGGTTTGAAGGTTAAAGTGGAAAGCTTTTCCAGCAGGGTAGCAAGTGCCTAAGCATTCCCCCTCTCAGAGGAAGGGCATACCCACTCGTCAAAGCAAAGGTAGACAAACTTAACTGCAAAGAAATCCAAGGAGAGTGTTGGCTCTTACCTAGAGCCTCGTCGTCATCAACTGTCTCACTGGCAAGGCGAAAGAGCAGAGGCCTGAGCTTCTCACAGCGTTGAAACAGAGTCTATTGAAGGAAACGTTTCATGTCATTGCTCAGGAGATCCCAAACACTCTCACACTTCTCTGTTTCTGTGACCACCTCTAAGTGATGCTACCTCTAGAAGAGGAAGATGCACTTTCTGCCCAGGTCCACACAAGAGGTATCAATGCTGCGTGTTGCTGCACTCAAAAATCCACAGTGGCCTGGAAGTACAGCCACTGGAACAAGGAGGCTTTGCTGGTATCTCTTCAGCAGTCACATCCTCTTTATGCATACAGGTGTAAGATAAATCAGTGTAAAATTACTCAATTTAAAAGAAAAAGTATCCAGCAGTGAACAGATCGACCACAGTACTCAGAGGGAAGTATTACGACCGTCAGTTGCAACTACCATCAGACAATGCAAAGCTGCTTACAGCTCTCTTCTCCGTGTTTCAGAAAGTGAGGAGGCGCAGAGGCAGCGCTTTTTCAGTCTGAAAGTAGAGTCTCTTCCATCTACAGCAGCAGCCCTCCCCCAAAGGGATCTAATAACTCCAAACTCTGCCATCACATATAGCCACAGGAGAAGTTCTTAACAACAAAAATTCAGTTGTCTAAGGTTTTTTTAAGTTGAGAGTCTGGTAAGCATCCTAGTAGAGTTTCAGGTATTTGGAGGCCATAAAGCTATTCCGACAGCCCTATTAGTGACATCAAATGTTTCCTCAGTTCACTGATACTTATGAGCAGCAGCAGACCAGTGAACTCTGGGCAGAAGAAGGGGAATCACAGAAACCGTAGCACAAGCTGAAGAACCCACAGCTTTGAGCTTCTCTGGTCAAATCTCATCACACCCACCTAGCCATGCCCGGGCTCAAGGGGATTCCCGTGTGTTATGCCACTGTTGGAGGAAGAACCATTTCCCCATAAGATACCACAAGAAGAGCAGCTAAACTGGACAGAAACTCAAACCGGTACAGCAGGAGACAGTTCCATTCCAACTTCCATTACACTGACAGGAGGGACCGTTATTCATCAAATACGTTGGAAACTTTTTCTGCTGTGGTAATGCTCTTTCCCTGGCAGAAGCCGAGTGCACCGTGCTGCCCTTTGAATCCTATTGCCCTGGGCGCTCCCAGCCATAGCCAGGCAAAAGAACGTCTTATGCAGGAAAAAGAACATTTACCTGTAGGGTGTCCTGGTCGGATTTGGATAATTCTTGTCTCTTGTAGTTTTCCAGTAATTCATCCATACATTTAACATTCTCGGAAACCTCACTGATGGTATTCACTCTTCTGGACACCTTAGCTGACTTTTCTTGTTCCTTTGATGAAAAACGAAATAAAAGCACATGATGGTTAATACGGCCAGTGCATGTGCTTGGCTGGGTCACTCTGGATCACAGGTGGCAGACACTACGGAGGTCAGGTATAGAGGGCCCACTGTCAAAAACTGAATTGCCAAGTCCCCTCCCACCCCCCCAGCTGCAAACATAGCTTCTGACCCAGGGAGCTCCCTACCTCTTTAATCATGCTCTTGATCAGACGGTTGGCAGCCTGCAGGTCTTCAGAGTGGTTGCTCTTTAAAAGCCTTGCTAAGAGCTGTGGAGGGGAGAGCATGGGACAGCAGTGAGCAGCAGCCTCTAGGCACTGTACTACAGGCACACATCACATGAGAACAGACACTGAGAGACACCCAGTGTCATAATAGTTTCTATAATCCTGAAAATATGTGGGCTCATGTCCCATAATCTAATCCAGATTATATTGCTGCCTCTTACAGCTGCCTGCACACACTGTTTGGGAACAGGAACTCGCTGGCTCTGCAGAATTTCTGTAAGACCTGGAGAAACCCTCTCTCAGGAAAGTTTAATAGAAACTGATGTTTTTCTGTAAAAATGTTTCACTTTTTACTAAGCAAAAATTTCTGACAAAGCATCAAAGAATTCTCTAGCTGTTGGTACAGCAAGTAGTATTAGCATTATTCTGAAGATATTCTGTCTGAAACAGCAAAAGCTTCTAAAATATGACTAAGCCTGTTTTCTCATCAGTACAAATCAGAGGGGAGTAGGCAGGAAAACCTTAAGGTTTACCTTGGATTTCTCTTCATCTGTGTCAAAAATAGAATTCTGAGGTCTTGGAGAAGGGGGAGGTAAAATTTTGTCTTCTGGCACTTTGGGGTCTTCTTTTACAATCCCTGGAACAGGTAACAACATTTGTTCAGTGATGCCTGAGCTGTTAAAACACCAATGCTCAACAGTGCATTGGATTTCACACCTAGTTCCTTCACCCCTCCCGAGAATTTTACAGAATGAGATGGAGAAGCAAGGAGTTGCCTTAGCACACACCCAGACAAAAGACTTCCCTTTCTCCCTTGAATTATGCACAGGCCAAATGAGATTTTCAGAGTAGAAAATAAAATTTGGATGTACTGAACTCCCTCTGGGTGAATTGCTAAACACCCCCATAGCAAGAGCAGTGGGAGCACACCAGTACTGACCTCCGAGCACAGAGGATTGCCACAATCAGTGCGGCCATAAAACGTAGGGCACCAAACACAACCGAATCACAGAATCACTACGGTTGGAAAAGACCTGTAAGATCGTCAAGTCCAACCATCAACCAACACCACCATGCCCATTAAACCATGTCCCAACTAACACCACCATGCCCATTAAACCATGTCCCACAAAACCAAGTACCAGAGGAGCCCTTAACAACCGCAGTGATTCTGCGGACATCTCCCCTCCTGCCTCTTTGGCCAGTGCCTGCAGCAGCAGCCGACCATGCAGGTGTTGGATGAGCAGCGGTCCCTGAGAGCTGCCCAGCAGGAGGGCGCCCAGCACCCCTGCTCAGCACCCCAGCCCACAGCAGCAGCTGCACAAAGGCAAGGCAGTGATGGTGAGCCAGTTTTCCCCAGCAGGACTCGGGGGAAGGCTTGCAAAGCCATTTGATGCTCAAAGATGCACAGAGCAAACCTGGTGGGAAGCAGCTAAGCAAATGCCCTAATTCCCCTGAACTTCCACAGAAAGTGTTATGGCATTTTCTTAGTTCAGTTATGAAAATTAGTACCTGGGATATCCAGACAGGATTGGACAAATTCCTGGATGACAATACCAGCAAGGACTATTAAATAGGATGGAATGGATGAAAAATCCAGCTCAGAACCCATCCCTCATAATCCTGGGAGAGTACTCCAGGGCAAAGATCACTCTGAGTTTGTCCTGTCCCTCTTCCCTGCGCAACAGTGGTGAGCATTGTGTGAACAGAGGCCACAAGGCCAGCCTGGTCTTTGATTCAATAAGGCTGTTCCTTGGTAAATCTCTTTAAACAGTTACATGCATCCTTAAGTACCCAAACAGCCTTGTAAGTGTGGCCTTTGTCCTTTTTTCCTTAAACACAACATTTTACGAAGAAAGGAAAGCTGAGTCACAAATTAAAGAGGACAGATATTGTGGTCTGAAACCATGTGACTTGAAGGCTAAAAAGGAAACTGAAATAACAGAACTAAACCTTGTTTCTTCAGCATCTGATAAGCATCCCGGATTTTAACTTCCTGAGGAAACCAGACTGTCCAACTGAATATTACTTCTGTGACTCTTGACTTGACTTTTTCTGAAGACCAGGTTCCATAGTACTGAAATCAAAACAAAAAAGTGAGACAAAAAACATTAAAACCAAAGAATTAGTGCCAGATATGGCAAATGGGTCTAGCCCCAAGTTGCTTCTGTGCAGAGACCAAGGAGCAAATGAATTCCTAACACTTTATTCACAGTGTTGTCAACTGTGTATCTTGTGGTATAGGAAATAGTGTATATAGCTGTGGCTGTAAATACAGGGAATGCTATTAAGCGTATGATAATTATATAAATACTATATTACAATCAAAATGAAACCATTTCAAAACTTCTCTGATCAGTTATTGAGTCTGAAACCAAAAGCAGGTTGTTTTATTTTAGTGAAAACAGTTCTGTTCTTGACTTTAAATACTACCCTTAACTGCCTGCAATGCAAATAGCACCACTGGCTTCAGCCAGACCCGAACAAATGAAAACTGAACGAAACGAGAGAAACGAAAGTTATTCTTTTTTCAGCATCTGGATGTTTTCTTGATTTCTCTCATTATTGCTTACGAGCACTCACTTTAATGTCTTATAAAAACATCAAGAAGAATGATAAAAGCCACACACAAACCTCTAAAACACTCCAAAATGATACCTGTTTTGTCAAAACAGCAAACAAAACTCTCTGTAGTGATATATTCTTTAAACTTTGTTGTTTCACTGAAATACCTTTACCAAACCTGGGACTGAGAGAAGAGGTTTTGCTGTTTGGTTAAACATTTCTCTGAAACCAGCTTTTTGCACCTCTGCCATGGAGATGATGTAATGGAAAATGAAGCCTGTACAAGCGGTAAATGTGTGCAGGACCCACTAAAAAGGGGAATTGGTTACTGAGTTGCTGAGAAGGGTATTTAAGAAAGTCCCGGGCCTGCTATTTGATGCAGAGAAGGGCAAGGCAGGAAGATCATGCAGTCTCTGATAAAACAGGTCTCTGTCTTTCATCATGAGAGGCACTGCCAGGGGACCCCAGTGCATCCACTCTGAACTCACAGCTCACTTTGCTTCTCAAATGAAACTTTTCACTTCTGACGACTGCTTCTCTTCTCAGGAGGCAGCGACTGCACTCAGAAGCAAAGTGCTCGACAGCAGGGAGCAGGAATGAATATATTGAATATATCGAATGAATATATTGCGAGCCAGGGAAGCGGAGCAGCAGGAAGGGACTTTGCAGCTTCCACATTAGTACAGCTGATCCCTCCCAGCCTCCCCGGGGCTCGGGGCCGTCGCTCCCTGGGGGCTGGGGGCCGGGGGCCCCCTGCCCGGCTCTCAGGACACCCTCAGCAGGAGCCCAAAGGGGCTGCATGAACGCACGACTGTCAGGCGATGGCAGAGCGAGTGCTGCACTAGTGCTGCTGAAGCTGATCCTGCCCCATGAACAGGACCCAAACCCAGGCTAACCTTTGCCAGGAGAAAGCAAGCTGGAGCACAAGAGTTTGAGGACAGAGGATAAGAAAACACGGGAGAGGCTCTGGGCAGCTCCTGGCATCTCTGTCCTCTGGCACTTCCCCAGCCAAAGTTCTGTAAATCACTGAGAGGCAAAAGGGCCACAGGCTGAGGAGTCACAGGAACAATTTCACGCTCCTCCAGAGTCTCTGACTGTCCCAGCAGAGTTGGGAGAAACAAGGAAAAAGCTTTTCACAGAAAGAGCCCCTGGCTTACATCTTTTACAGGGGGATTCACATCCAGTCCTTGTGCTTGGAGGCACAGAACGAATGCTGCTCTACTTCTGCATGAGATTAATTCTAAGTATTCATATCCAGCATGAAATAAACAGTATGTCCCACCTGCAATCTCCAGCGTAAACACGACCACCTACCTTTGGGGAAAGCACTTTAATCAGCTCATTCAGAAACCTGAATTTTGCTATTTCATTGTGAAATCTTTCACCACAGTTATTCACACAGGTCTCTAGCACCTGCAGAAAACAAAACAGTACCAAACAGAAACTGTACACACGGGTCTTGGGGAATTTTTAAAAACTTTGCCATTATAATACTAAATCTAAGAACTTTCTGGCACTGCATTCACAAATACAAGATACTAAGGAAGTTGTGCAGCAAGAACGTGTATTTTTCCTTCATCCAACCTTCTTAAGCAGCATGTTTCAGACCATCTGCTCTGTTCTACCCATCACCAGTAACTTTTGGACCACTGACCCTGTGGTGGGACCACAGGCCAAACAGCAAGAGCTGCAGACCACTGAAACACCTCAGCAGAACGACATGGGAAGGAACAACAGCAGTTACTCCCTCCGTTATACCCTGGTTTCTGTATTCCTTGTGCAATGGGAAGTTAAAAGGGAGAGACATCTAAGAGAAAGAGAGAGACATCTAAGAGAAAGAGAGAGACATCTAAGAGAAAGAGAGAGACATCTAAGAGAAAGAGAGAGACATCTAAGAGAAAGAGAGAGACATCTAAGAGAAAGAGACAGCTACACTGGCTCTACCCCCAAACTCTATTTCCAAGTTAGTGCTGCCTCTCTTGGCGCACAGATGAAAGCACTTACTGTGAGAGCATGGAGAGCTTCCATCTCCTGAGGTGACTGTATTTTATGTGCCAGCAGCCTCGGTGCAAGCGATGGGCTGGGGAGTAACAGAAGCAAGTCAGGCAATGCACAAGTTCCCAAGAAAAACAAGCACTGCTAATTTTGCCCTGCAGAGAAGAGCAACCTGCTACATCAGACACCCTTCCTCTGGCGGAGCGCTGGCCTGGGGTATGCACACACGCACAAGGGGCGAGAGGTGAACTGAAGCAGCTTGTGCGACCCCGCTGCTGTCTTCCAGCTGTGTCCAGAGGCTGTCCCCTCAGAGGGAGCCAGCTGGGAGAGGCTGGGGGCTCTCCCTGGGCAAGCACAGGGAGATGGACCTGGCTCTCTGCAGCTGCAGGAGCTTTGATGCACAGCCCGGCCCAGCCCGCTGACTGCTCCTGCGCACACACGCTGCTGGGGGAGGCGGGTGCCAGACTACAGCCTCTGAATGCACAGGCGTCTGCTCTGAAGAAAGAGATGATCGCTAAGCTTTGACAGGTCATGTGCTTAATTAGTTCCTGCTCCTTCCCCCAGAGCCGAGACTGTCAGCTGGAAGGTGGGGAAGTCCCAGCAGAGATCTCCCACCTCTCTGAAAGGAAAAGCCGAGGGGCTGAGCTCACTCGGGGCTTCCCTGCAGAACTCCACAGCGGGTATCCTTGCCCACATCTCCCAAGAGACTGGTGAGGGCACAGCAGGCAGGACCTGCCGCCTCGCGGGTTGCAGTGATGGAAGTAAGAGCCCGTTCCTGGACATCAACCCCCACCACATCGGCATAAACCTCTTTGCAGCTTACTTACACTCTCAGGAGCAGCAGAGCCCAGCGAGCCCTCCCAGCTGTCTCTGCAGGCTCCCCACACCACAGCTTACAGGTCCCGTTCCCCCCTGCAGCCATGAGAGAAGCTCAGAGCCAGACACACAGCCCAGAGCAAACACAAAGAGCCGTCTGTCTGCCTTACCCTTCTATGTCGGCATTCACCTGGTCACAGAACCGCTGGATGCATTCCCAGTTTTCCTCAGTGATAGTCGGGTCAGTGGCTTTATCTTACACAGGAGAAAAATAATAAAGAAAGAAAAAACAGCCTCAGTGCGAGAGGCACGCAAGCGAGCGGCACAAGGCAGGAAGCAGCTCAGATCTCACAGGATCAGCTGCTTTAGGGCTTTTTGTAAAAGAGGCAGACATGGAAGATGCAGGACGAGCAGGAAACAGCTGGTACTAAAATCTGCCTAAAAACACAGCCCTGAGTACACACTCTTGAAGAGTCAAAGTCAGGCACAAACTGAGGTGTTGAAAGCAGCAACAGCACTGTGTTGCTTTTAGCACGGAGCACGAGAAACTGTTAAAAAGCATTTACAGGCAGCTCTCCCAGGACTGGACTGCAAACCCTGCCATGCTGGAACACAGGCACGATTTAGCCTTTTGCAATATACTGCATGTCTCGTGCAGTCCTTGTGCCCATCCCAAAGCTCTGCCTGCACGGCTGAATCAAGGAAAATAGTCTTTTTTGGCTGTATCTGCTCCAGTACACAAAGAGCAGCGGCAGGACTGGGGCTGAGGATGGACAGGAGAGATAGGGAGCAGGTTAAGACAGCAGCCATGAACATCACCCTGAAGGGGCTCCGTGGAAGAGATGGACCCTTCCCCACGGAGCTGAAGCTGCTTCAGTGCCCAGCTGGCCAACCCCGGCCCCTGGCCCCCAGCCCCACTCACTGAGCCACCGCTCCAGCTCCCCGGCGCTGGCCATGGACTCTCGCTTCGCTCCGCTCCTCCCCGAGCAGGAAGCAGATCTACCCGCCGTAGCTCCTTGCGTGCTGCCGCTTGCCCCCGTGGGAAGCGCACGCGAGTTTTCGAGGTTTTGTGGTGTGGAAGTGCACACTGTGGGCGTGGGCTGGCTCAGTAAGACACCCCTGCCCCCACCCCTCCCTCTGCTCCTCCCCTTGCTGGCGTGCAGAACGAGCACACATTGGCGGGAACGGAATCAAAAGTCACCACATTAATTTATTAAAAGGTCATCATCCAAAAGAGGAAAAACCATCCCAATCTCCAGGTCGGGGATATTTTTAGCAGAACCACACATGTGACACAGTAGACAGGGAGGAGAGTCCCCCTCTCTGAGCAGCTCACTCAGCCCGGCAGGACACTGGGGCAGCTAACAGGGCAGCAGCTACAATATACATATTTTTACATATATATATATATATATACATAAAAATACCCTCTCCATGGTATTTGTTGGGGACCTGTGTAGTCGTAGCTGTAGGTACCCTGATTGCAAGGCGCTCTCCAAAAAGAGACTGATCACTTGAGATGAACCATGCTGGTATCAGAAATAGCATTACTTTCTGTCCACGCAGTCTGAATTGAAACGCAGATAAATATCTCTTTCTCCCAACCTGGAAACCAGACTATTTGCACGAGGTGAAAGCAGAAGGACGGACCTAAATCTGTATTCGGTTCCTCTCCCAGACAAACTGGCTTATGCTTAATGAAGATACATACAGACCTGGAAAGATCATGGCGACACCTGCCTGGTCTAAAGCCCAGCTCATCTGATCAAAGATAATCATGCCGAGATCAAAAAACACAGGTCTAGGACAATGACACATGCCGCCTACACCATCTGAATCCATGAGCTGGCTGTCGGTGTCATTTCTGTCTCAATTAGCTAGATAGTGCTTTGCGTATTCTTCCACACACTTCTTTGGGTCCCAAAGTCACCATCATCTCAGCAACGCTCGGTCCATGCTGAAAACACATAAGAAGTCATTGTACAAATGGAAACTTACACTTTTTAGCATGCGTTTATGCATCATCATGGCGGAAATGATAGAGCGATTAGCTATCAGATTGCTGTTAGACCAAGGGTAGAGGTTTTATTAGCAATCTCAAAACAAGGGTTTGGGTTTTTTTTCTCCTGAAGTAAAATGCTAAGAATGGTCAAACTGACCCAGAAGGATTGATGCCAGAGCCTAAGCCAGGATAAGGCTTTGAAGAACGTTTGCAAAACTTGGTTTTGAACTTCGTAAAAGCAGATTGCACATAAAATCCCAGTTTTGCCCAAAACCTACAACCTTGTCAACACTTCCTACAGCTGTTCCAGAGGTTTTTCTAACTTCAGATTTGTGACCAGCATATTCATGCTTTGATAACTTCTGCCTTTCTGAAACTTTCAGAACAGCCTTTTCTTTCAGAATTGCTGTATATCAGTACATTCGCTCGTAACAGAAACTGATGTCAATTCTTGCAAGATGTCCAAATACCAGTATCTTGCTATCAGAGAGAAGATAGCTGTTTACAAAAAAAAAAAAAGAAAGAAGGTCCCAGTCTCAGAATTTTTATTTTTTACCTGCCGCCCACTGAGAGCCAAACGAAGGAGCTGCATCATGCTGCTGTACTTAGTCTCTTTGGTTTGCTTCTGGAGGCTTCGCAGGTCTTTGTTCAACTCCTCCACAGTCAAAACAGCTGCCTGCTTTGTCACGAGCCTTTAGGAAAGAAAATGTCCTTACAGTCTGGGGACGTACAAAACACAGGATTCCTACCCAGAAATGACTAATGACTTTGATGACTGCCAGCTACCTCAGACTGGTTTTGCAGAATCTTCTGGCAACAGCAGCAGTTCAAGGTAAACCTTCCTGCCTTCCGCTCCTGCTCTGTGCCAGGCCACTCCCTCTGCTCACTGCAGCGTTGGTCATGTACGCGGGGACGCTCCTAGGCTTTACCTCGATACTGCTGCTAAGACTCTGCTTTGCAAAACCGTGCCTTTACTTCAACAGAACCAGAAGCAGAGTTTGTTCAGAAAAGCAAGCATCAAGTTTAAACCAGAAAATTATGCCAAGGACATGGAAAACCACAGCAAATGCAGTAATTCTGATTTCTTTTCTTAATAACATGATTTTTAGAGATGCAGGAGCCATCGCTGATACTACTGTAGGTAGCAGTACTATTATCCCTCCAGGATAACAAGTATTCCAACATTTTAAGTTACCATCGCTTGGATTCAGTTACCACTCAGCTGTGAGAACTGACTGAGGGCAACCAGCTTTACAGATAGCTGGAAATAATAGCTCAATTTGCAGATACTGCCACCTTAATTACTCCCAAAGCTGGTTTTCAGGGCTCATTTTAGTCCAGAGGTGAGATCTGAACTGGAAAGGCAACTGACGTACCACCCCGCCTAGCTGCAAGGCGTGGAGTAGCAGAGGAACATGGGGCAGCAGTGAAACGTGTTGCCAAAACCTCACAAAACTCACTGGCACAGAAGGAAGGTCCTAGACTGGGCAGACTGTCTGCCATCGCAGCAATGTTCCTGAGCAGACAGAACTGCAGACTGCTAGCTAGAGACAAAGAAATGGAAGCAGGAAAAGCGCCCCAGGGACAAGCTCTTCAGAAGTGACAGCAATTCCGGCTGGACACGAACTGGGTTCATTGCAGAGACCCAGAAGTCTCATAACATCATCTGAACACACATTGACCAAAACCACCTTGCACTTCTCCAGTTCGATGCCACAGCAGACAAAGGCACAGGGATCAGGTGGCATAGGAAAACCCTGCTAACACCTCTGCTTCATTAGCGCCGTACTGGCACACAAACTCCGCTGTGCTTGGTGCTTTACTAAATCCAGATGTGACAATTCTTGCTTGAGAACACTGATGTGAGCTTTCCCGCTGGCAAGCTGCTTTTCAATTAAAAACACAGGATTTCTCACTAGTTACTAACTACAGCACATTCCAAATAGGGCAAATTAAATAAGAACTATGAGCATGTCCAACATCAATAGAGCAGCCAAGAGCAATGCTCTGGGGCAGGCAGGTGGGTGTGTACAGAGCTGGGAAGAGACACTTACCCTAAGACTAGTTTTCCTATTTCATCTACTTCTGCAGAAATAGTTTGTAGCTGCTCTCGAGACACCGAGGGCCTAACCCATAAGTAAGAATAATCAGATGACACCAGGTTCTTCAGGAGACTTATGTGACCCTGGAGAAAGAAAGCAAAGCTGTCAAGGCTGAGGGTTACAGTGGGGGGGGGGAGAAAACGCATCCTGACTGGACTTCACAAACTATTAAAGAGGGTCCAAACATACCACTGCCCCGTACTCCGTACTGCTCAGAGGAAATGCGAATCGCTGACATTCAGGCAGCTGAGTTTTTCACACCCATAACCAGCTGGTGTGAGCAGGGACACAGAAGCCCAAAGGGCCACGGCTGTACCCGTGCTGCAGAGCCGCGTGCAGGCTGACTCAGTTAGCCCAGGGAAGTGGCTCGCCACATTCATCTGCCGCCTTTCAAGACAGTGGGAAGTCACATGAGCCACTGTCCCGCTGCCACAGTGAAGCCTTCATGCTAGAACCGTCGGATGTCTTCCTGCCCTTATAAAGAAGGCTTTATTCTTTACAAGGAAGTTCACAGATACTACAGTAGCATCCCAGGGGCAGACTGGGAAACAGCTGGGCTCACCCTCCTTCCTGGCATTGGGAAGAGTCAGAATACCTTCTGTCCCCTTTACAGCCAGCAGTCTGACACTTAACCAAGACCAGGGCTCTCCCAACGCACAAACCCTACTAATTTAACCACCAAGAGCTTCATCCACCTCTGCAAAGACGTTGCTTTGACTTTGCTACCAAAGCATGGAGCAGCGGCAAAGCAGAAGCACCTTATGCTGCCCAGTCAGCACAAGCTAGAGGCGAGCAGTCCCCTGGCATGAGGGGCCCCAGCTGCTGGACCTTCCCACCACAAGCCAGCTGCACCTTGGGCTACAGGAGGAGAAGCGTAGCTTGGAGGTTTTCAACACTCATCTAGACAAAGCCACAGCTGACCTGATCCTGCACTACTGGCAGTCCTGCTCTGAGCGCGAATCAGAGAGGTCTTCCAAGAAAATCCTACAGTCCCATGACTTGCTTCCATGACAGGGACATGTCCTCCATCTGCCGAGGGAGCTCTCTGCTGGCTCGGCAAAGTATGGATGAGCTTACGACTCTGCAAAGACCACCAAAATATTCACCATGCCCATTTCTACAGGTCAGCTAACTATATCATCAGATTTGGGCAGTCAGCATGCACACGATCATTGAGCTGGCAGTGACAGCCGTTTGCAGGCTGCGGAGCTTCAGAGCTCAGATCAAAGCAGTGCCCAGGACTCAGCCGAGTCTTCATCCAGGAATCCCACAAAACCTCGGCTCCCCAGAATGGTGACACAACGCTATCACTGCTCATACTTTTCTCAGCAGGAGGACTCGCTCCACATACTCCTTTTCTAGAACCTCTTGATCCACTTGTTGATCCCCATAGACGTGCTCCACCAGCAACTGCAGGTCTCTAATTAGCTTCTGTCGGAGCCCTTCATTCTCAATGTGACGGGTGAGGTGAATCCTGTAACAAAGAAGAAAACTGCTTTTGGACTGCTTTGGGTTAGATTTGAATCTAATCATCCCAACCTCACAACATTTACCAATTAAAACTGTAGAACTGTTAGAAAAGCAACACTAAGCTGTGGACAGACATTCTACAACAAAGCATTTAGCTCTAATGCACCACAGTGAACAAAAGGTGCGGTAACTCTCAGCAGCACAACATCCCCGTAGCACACAAATGTACTTGCAGAAGTACCCTCTGGAAGTGTTGCCTCTTTTTAGATGTTCTTCTGAATCTAAACTTAAGACCTTGCATCCTCCTAGCTACACACCATCTGCTCAGGTTTTTACAGCCTTCCCACCATCAGTGTCCAAGCACAGGACGGGAGAGGAAGCAGGAATGATGTAAGCAGGAACTTACACCACTTTTGGCTTCACTGCAGCACAGCCAAAAAGCCGCTGCACTGGGACCATGCTTGATCCGATAAACAAAATCTCCAGACAAAGCCAAGTGCTAGGAATAAATTCTTACTGATGTACTGATTATTACATTTTAAAGTTACCACTGATATTTATACCTGTTGAATTCTGGGAGGTTTTCAAGGTCCAGGAGGGCAGAATGGGTTGTAATTCTGCCTACTTCAAACTGCAAGATCAGCTCCTCCAAAGTCCTCCCCATCTGTTTCTCTGCAAAATAACACAACGGAATGAGACACATCCACTCTCCTGCAGAGAACTAACGTCACTGCGTTTCATTGCGAGGCTCAGGCTCAGGGCAGGGGCAGCAGCACGCCCAAGGAAGAAGTGACACAGGAGAGCCACTTTTCGCAGTGTTAACAGGGACGTACCCCAGGAGGGGGAACAGGAGGGAACTTGTGGCGGGCATGCACGGGAAGCTGCCCTCTCCCTAAGAGCAAGCTCTGTTAACTGCTGGCGAGGAACTGGAAACTGGGACATTTTGCTTGGCTCTTCAGTGGAACACCCTTTGCATCAGTCAGCCAAAAAGAAGTAACGCTCAGCCAGGAGGCTCCACTGCCCAGGAAAGGTTTCATTCCCAAGCAGAGTTCCCGAAACACAAGTTAATTCGTGATCCCCACACAGCAAGAGTAACAAAAGGAGTCATTGACTCAACTTCTCATGGTCTTTCAGGTTAAACAAGAAGTGTGACAGATGTAATACATGACACTGCATTATTAACCATAGAATACAAGTTTTCCCAAGAGTTCGCAGACAGTTTCTTCACCTTGAGGTGAATGTTGTCCCAAGTGGGAACCCATTAAGCATCAGACTCAATTTAAATGGCTGCAGAGGCAGAAAGATTCCCACCATTCCAGCACACCACCCCGTCTTTCACAGGAGCTCTGCAGAAGCCCTGGTGGCATTTCAGGGACAGACTGGTTGCCTGACACCCGTTTCCTGATCCCTTCAAAGACTGTCAAGGTTCTCAGCTATTAAAACATACCTAACCCATTCCTCAAAGTCAACATCAAGAAGTGTCCTAGCAAGTACCGAGCCTGTTGTTACCTGCGAATCCAGAGCCACAGTTGGTTACGATGTCCAGCAGAGCATCTGGCAAGTAGCCATCCCGAGCAAAACACTCCAGAAAGATGTCCCCCTGCCTTTTCGACAGCTTGCCACCATCTTTGTTCAGAAGCAGCGGGAGGTGACCAAACTGAGGGGGATCCCAGCCAAAGGCTTTGTAGAGAAGGAGGTGCTTGGAGGTCGAAGTCAGCCACTCAGTTCCACGCAGAACGTGGCTGATGCCCATGTAGTGGTCATCCACCACATTTGCCAGGTGGTAAGTGGGGAAGCCATCCCCCTTGAGAATCACTGGGTCACCTTCCACGTCAGCCACTTCGTGCTTGTTCCAGCCATAGACCAGGTCCTGAAAGGGTTCCACCCCCTTCTCCAGCCGGAAGCGGACCACCCAGTCAAGGCCCTGTGACAGCTTCTCAGCCACTTCTGTGGGCGTCAGGTGCCGACACCGATTGTCATACCTTTAAGAAAGGAGAACGAAGGTCTTGGTTCAACACAGGCCAACTCCATCAGCCATTTTCACATTCCCAAAACTCTAAATCAATCCCTGAACTTTAGCTGTAACCTGCCCACTACGTGTCCAGTCAAATGACCTGGAGGTTGCTCCCCTAAGCTTCTAAGGGTTACACTGGCTTCTCTCTCTACGGGCAGTGCAATTACAATCCTATTGCCCCACATGCTATAAGTTTTTGCAAGCGTGCAGCACAGGGAACCACCCAGGGGACAAGGAATCCCTACCGTGGGGTCTGCTGGCTCCGCAAAGCCTCCTTCTTCAGCAGTTCCAGGCGCTGAAGGGTACAAAAGCAGCGGTAAGCTGCACCTCTCTCCAAAAGCACATCAGTGGCGCTCCTGTAAAGGTCAAGTCTGTGCGACTGTTGGTAGGGTCCAAAGGAACCGCCGCGGCGAGGACTCTCATCAGGGGGAATACCTGAAATATCAGTATTGATGGGGCTTAAAAAGCCCGTAAAAAGGCAGAGTGAAACCCACCATCGGAGCACGTTAAATGAAGATGAAACAGCAAGGTTCTGGAAAGCATCCAAAGACGGTTTCTGCTCCAGCTGACAGCATCTGTGTAGCACATGAGTCAGATTCCCCTGGACTTAGAAGATAAACAGCAGCCAACATCATCAGAATTTAGAGTATTGTGTGTGAAGCAACGAGCAGAAAAAACCACCAGAACCTAGTAAAGAGTTGAGTGGCTCTGATACACTACCTAGAGCAAAATGCAGTCAGGTGTACACATACAAAGTAGCATCCACCCTTTTTATAGTAAGGAACATTCATACCACAAAAATACAGTTAAGATCGTAGCCAATTATTTTACCTACTCCAAATTTATTACTCAAAAGCAAAGCCCTAGCCCCTTAAAGCTTACCTACCCATTAATGGCAGCGTCTGTGGGATCTGGCTCCAAGTTCATCACAATTCTGTATTCTGAAATCACCCTCACTTCTAGTTCTTAAACTCAAAAAGATGCAGAAGATTCAAAATGAAAACTGTCACCTCCAGACCCTCTTTAGCAAATACTCCGTATACAAACAATTTATCAATTTACAGTGAGGTCTGCGAGCTCCAACCTTAGACCGTTCCATCGCGTATCTCACACACCACTTTTGTTACAACTGCACATTGGGCCACTTTTGCAGATTTGGATCTTTCTACGTGGCAGACAACACAACCAAAAGAAATCAAAACCTAACCAGTTATTTCTGCTACAAAACATACTTCCAGTAGGACTTTCCCAATGCCTAGCTGTAGGAATATACACATTTCAACTGATTTGTCATCTGAAATGCTGCATAGCTTGCTATCATGCAAAACACTCTCAATTTGGGTACTGTTAATCTCTAAAAAGAAGAGAATCTTTCAGTAAGTAAAAAATGGAAGATGTCTGTAAATACCTGCCCAATCCAGCATATCTTCTATTCCTTCGGCAGCGCCAGGCACCACTCGATTTTGATCTGTATCCTCCACTCTCAAAATAAAGGTCCCTTGGTGCTTTTTGGCAAAAATATAATTGTACAAAGCAGTCCGAAGGCCACCCAAATGCAGAAAACCTGTTATCACGGGGAAATCGTAACAATTAAGGCCCAGTAAAGAGATGTTTAAACATCAGCTGGAGGGGCGATGCTGCCAGTAACGAACCCGGTACCCAGCGCTGGCTGGGGCGCGGCGGCGTGCTGCACCGGCCGCGGCTGCCGCTGCGGGCCCCGCTATGGAACCGCGCTATTGCTACCTGCCCCCCAGCGCGTATTCCCTGAGGCGATCTGGAAATCACGTACAGGCTGGCACGGGCTGGGAACCACCGTTTTCCTGGTCTTCCGCCAGAAGGGGCCACGCAACCGCCCCCGTCCCGCTGAAACGACCCAACACGCTGCGGCTGCGTCGGGGCCCATTCACCTCCGCGCTGCCCGGGCGAATCCAAGCCGGGGAGCTCCCTTCCCTCGGCGCTCCCAGAGCGAGCAGGTGCCTCAGAGAAGCCCGCGCAGGGAGCCAGCCGAGCGCCCCGCCGCACCCCCGCTGCAGACGCCCCCAAAGTGTCTGAATTCACCTTTTCCAACCCAAGGCGCCGCCCCCGCCCGCAGCGGAGCCCGCCGGGGGGGAGAGGGGGGGAGCGAGGGGCCGGGGTTACCTGTGGGGCTGGGCCCGAACCGCACCCGCGGCCCCCGCTCCGGGCCCCGCTCCGGGCCCGCCGCGCCCCTCAGCGCTCGCAGCGCTCGCGCCATCCCACCGCCCCGCCCACGCGGCCGCGGGCGCTGCTTCCGCCCGGGCGCGCCAGCCAATCCCCTGGCCCTCAGCGGCCGGGGGGCGGGGCGCCCCGTAAAGGCGCCGCCACACTCCTCCTGCTGCCGTGCGGCGCCGGCAGCGCGGGGCCCAGGGCCGCCGCCGCGGCCCCCGGCAGCGCAGGGCCTCGGGGCCCGGAGGGGCTGGGTGGAGGGCTGGGACGCCCCTGCCCGCGTCCCCGGGCGGCGCGGCCGGGGCTGCGGGGGCGCGGCCTGCGGGGCCCGCCCCGCCCACCGGGCTGGGAGGGGGCGGGCTACGGGAGCCGGCGCGGCCCAGCAGGCAGCGGCGGGCGTTTCCCGGCGTGCCCCGCGGCAGATTGTACACAATCATCATGGCCGCCGCCGCCTCTGCCGCCGCCGATGGTAGGAGCCCGCGGTCCCGGCGGCGGGGCGCGGCGCGGCGGCGGGCGGCAGCGCAGGGTGGGGCGGGGCGGGGAGGGGAGGGGAGGGAAGGCGGGGAGGCGCCGGCGCGGGGAGCCGGCCCCGGGCAGTCGGCCCCGGGCAGTCTGGGGGCGGCGGCGGCGCGGCGCCGGGCGGCGCTTCGGGCTGGAGCGCGGTCGGGCCGGGCCGGGTGGGCCGGGGCAGCTTCCCGCTTGCCGGACTCTTCCTGTCCGCTCGCCTCCAGGCGCCGAGGAGCCGGGCATGGAGGCGGAGGCGCAGGAGCTGCCGCTGGGCTGCGGCGGAGAGGGCGGCTCGCCGGCGGCGGGGAGGTCTCCGGAGGGCGAGGAGCGCCGGGATCCCCCGCAGGCGTCTGTCAGCAACGGCGGCGACGCGGAGAGCGGGAAGGAGCTGGTGGAGCTGAAGGTTATCTGGAACAAGAACAAGTACGACGTGAAGTTTTGCCTGGACAGCACGGGGGCCGAGCTGAAGCAGAAGATCCACTCGCTCACAGGTCTGTCGGGGCTGCTGCCGCCTCTCCCGCCTTAGCCCGCGCCTCCTCTCGCCGCTGTCGGGCGGTCTCGTAACCGTTGTTCTTGCCTCTTAGGCCTTCCGCCTGCTATGCAGAAAGTTATGTTCAAGGGACTTCTACCAGAGGAGAAAACGTTGCGGGAAATCAAAGTAACAAATGGAGCGAAAATAATGGTTGTTGGCTCTACTATCAATGATGTTTTAGCAGTAAATACACCCAAAGAAGCTGCTCAACAGGAGGTCAAAGCTGAAGAAAATAAAAAGGAGCCGCTTTGCAGACAAAAGGTTATTAATGTCTCAATAATTCCTGGCATGGGGGAGCTGTAGGATTTACACTGTTCTCTTGTAATACTCTGCAGTCACCTTTGGGTCCTGTTCCTCCTCAAAGCAGGCTGGGGTTTCTTTTCCCACAGCTAAGCGATAGAAGGAGGGCTCTGTGCAGAGGAGTTCTAGCAGCAGAAAAACGTTTAGCCTAGCAGAGGCTGGGCTTTGCAAGACTCCGCTTGCAAGATACAGCCTAGCATTTCAGACAAGAAAGGGTAAATAACAGAAATATTTCATGGTTGTTAGCTCAAACACAGTCTAGATTAATTCTGTCTAAAAACTGACTAATTTTTATTGGCATAAAAGAGTTTGATCTCCAAAAACTGCCTTTAAAATGAAGACCAAGAGAGCAGTTCCTTCAGCTGTCCCAGCGCTGAAGGGAACATGGATGCTGAATGCTCCTCTCACTTACTGAAGTGCTGCCTCCGGATAGGGAGTGCAGTGCAGTGAGGCTTGATTTGGTGGTGGTGCTGCAGTGTTGTGGGGCTGATAAAGGATTTTCAGCTCAAGGTATTACCGGCCCCATACCTTCCTCAAAATAAACTTGATTAAAAATTAAATAGTCCATCATTGAACTGCAACCTTTATGAAACATGCTTTTGTTTTTCTATAATTTATCATAGTTCACGTTCACTGTAAGTTCCATCATTGTTTAAAGGTACTCAGCAACTTACAAGCTGTGAGCATGGTTTTCTTAGTTACTACTGCTCTAATCTGTTCTGGTTTGTTGTTGTCTTGCGGTATGTTGCACTGTCAAATGTGGAGGGTTTTCTGCCATTCACTGGATGTAACACTTGACTGTTAAAACTGTCTTGCCAAATGCCAACAATGTGATTCAGCATGTATGATATTAAAGTGGGACTCGGGGTTCTTTCATTTTTTTTTGTAGATACATATTTCTGTATATTCTAGAAGGGATGTTACCTTTTGCGTTATATTGGGGTTTTATTCCTTTATATAATGTCTTTAGACTGTCATGGAAAGTGCTCGGTTAACTTTGAAAATTAACCATTTCCTGTGTGACAAATGACTGTGAATAGTCCTTAACTGTCTCTTAGTGCTACTGGGATATGGTCAAGGGTGCCGCTGGAAGTAAATTGAAAAGCTCTGTTGCGTTTCTGTAAATTCTAATTTCTGTGTTTATACTGCAGCAACACAGAAAAGTATTGGATAAAGGAAAACCTGATGATGTGATGCCTTCTGTTAAAGGTGTTCAGGTAAGTAAATAAGTACTTGAGACATTGTCATAATCAGAAGAGAGAGACTTTTTTGTGGTTTGAGACCTTTCTTTGCTGGTTCAATCGTTGTTTGTTACCTTAGCAGAAAACTGGAAAGATGGACTGTCCTTATGCGTAAAAAGTTAAGAGAATATAGCTTTTCCTATTAAAGTCCTCCACTGTGACTTACTATGTTGCCTTTTTGTAGGAGCGCCTGCCAACAGTGCCATTATCTGGCATGTACAACAAGTCAGGGGGGAAAGTAAGATTGACCTTTAAACTTGAGCAAGACCAGCTATGGATTGGTACAAAAGGTGAGCAACTCTAAAACTCTGGGATGAATAATTGATAATTGGGCTGTGAGTGGATTGTGTGACCTAGAAATAGCTTCTGCTGTGACTAAATTGTGTTTAGGGAATAATGTTGGTATTGCAATACTTCAAAGCTAAATCTTGCTTCCTCTTCTCAAATGTCATTCTTCCAGATCATTGACTATTACTTAATATTTTACTTCTGTTCCTGAAAAACTTGAGTTCAGTTGTGCCAGTAGACTAATGTTCCAATCTGCTATTCATAGGTCCAAGTGTAAATTACAATATTTGGCATTTCTAGCATATCTCAAAAGCACTTCATAAACATTGGGTTGATGCCAACATCGCATAGAGGCTCAATGACTCGGCTAAGACTCGAACGGGAATCTTAGGACCGGGATTAAAACAAGGAGTGCTGGCGTCTCTGTCATTATCTGTCCTTCCAACCAAAATTAGTTGGGTGTCTTGTTTCAGTGATGCACAACTGCAGAAACTGTGGCATGTGTTGCTGTGCAGAGGAATCAGTTTACCATCTTGAGTGGTGCCAGGAGGAGCTGAAAGTGCTGTGGTGATAATGTGCATTGCTGAGGACGTCTCAGATAACCCCCTGCCTCCAAAGGAAGCTGTGCTCCTTTAGTTTGAGCGGGATAGGGCAATATTATAGTGATGAGCAAGAGGAATAGAAATGCTTGCTCGCTGTCCAGTAAAGTAACCTAATTGGATGGTAGTATTGGCTTTGGATGGCACCTCCAGCTGCTACCTTATTTCCAAACTAAGCAGAAATCTCGGAAGTTTTTGACCTTTTCTTTGTAGGACAGACTTGACTGTGAAGATTTCTCTGGCTTTAAAACCTCTATTGGTACCAGTTGCAGTGATTTTTCTCCTGGGCTAAGTGATGGAGCGAGTCACTGGGTTGGTTTTTTTTTTTTCCTCTGTAGGTTGGGCATGCAGATCTTTTTGTTACTGATAATGTGTACATGCTTAGTATTTAGGTAATTAATCCTCTTCCTTCAACTTCTAGACGAGTTTCAAGTTTAGTATTTCTGAAGTTCTAGATTAGTGTTTCTTAAGCTGTGAAATTTGATTCTTCTTGTAGTCATCTGTCTTTCATGTAACCTGTTCCCCTACTTCCCAAAATTAGCAGCAGCTTGCTTCCTCTAGGGAATGGTTGTAATTGCTGGCTGTTGTTGGGAAAACCTCCTTCCTGCTCTGGGAAATTCGTGGCAGACACCAGCACGTAAGGGCTAGAATAAAACCAACTGGGTTTTAACACAATTTTTCACTTGCTAGTTCTGGAAGGTTGAAACTGATCCTTCCCCCACACAGCCTGCTTGCGCTTCACAGGTCACTTTGTACATTCCTGTAGTCTAAGGTTTGGAACAGGCAGATGTTTTTCAGTTGCTCTGTGTCATTTTCGTAGAGGCATTGATAACATGGATTTGTCTATTGCTGAGATACTGTGAAGAGTAATTGATTTGCGGGATGCTAAACGAGTGCAAAGTAAGATTTTACTCACTGAATGAATGTCACGAGTCTGAGTTGGGTAGTTCGGAGTCAGCTTAGTTACAGTGCTGAGGGAGAGAATATTTGTCTTTACATCACGAAGTTTATCTCCCTTTGTGCCTTTTTTAGGTAGGTGCTTTTTTTTTTTTTTTTTGATCTAAGGAGCTCATAGTTCAGTTTCTCATTTGTAGAGTGTTTATGGCTTTCTGTCTTATATCCAAGAAGGTAATTTTAGGCTGACACTGAAGCCGGAACTGAAGGGAAGGATCTTGGAGTTAAGTCTTCAGAAAGAAGTGAGGACAGAACTGAGACAGAAAAAGTCTGCCATGAACCATATACTTTGTCATTCTTGTTTGTTACCTCTGGCTGGCTGACGTTACTCTGTCATGTAATTGTAGTCATCTTTTTTTTTTTTTTCAGTTTGTCTTTTTGTTTCTTTCCCTATTTACTCATTAATATTTCCTTCCGCATGCTTTTATAGTAACAGTTGAACACTGCCTCAGGGTAAAACCAGGACTAGGCTTTCAAAGAGTTAGCCTATCTTTATTCAGCTTTCAGCCTTGTAATTTCTGCAGAGCTTGGTATAATCCTTGGTAGTCAGTCCTGAATATTCTTAGACCTGGGCCAGCTTTCACTATGGCGAGTAATCCTGCTGGTCCGAGTGGAGTTCCTTATGGGGAAACGCTAAATAAAGCCGGGGCTTTCCTGTCACTCAATTTAGGCCCGAATCAGGTACACTGAAGTACTTAATGAGATCCAGAGACATAAAACGTGAGGAACTGTGTGATCCAGTTTCGGGTCCTTTAAATTACTAGCGTGCCAGCTGTGGGCTATGTGGTAATGTGGAAGACGGGCTTCTCAGCAGCAGGTATCCAAAGTTCACCCAGAGAGGAGACTGCTGACATGAGGAGCTTTTGGAAATAATGGAGGTGGTATTTGAAATTAATGTGAAATACTACTTCCTCATATATCAGAAATAATACTTTGATCAATTTTAATGTAGAGAGAACAGAAAAGTTACCCATGGGGTCCATTAAAAATGTGGTGAGTGAACCTATTGAAGGACATGAGGATTATCACATGATGGTGAGTAATGTCTCTACTTTTAATAATATCCAGTCTAATTACTTCCTGCAAATACACAGAAGTTAGGCTTTTAAAATGGAGCAAGTTGGAGATGGGTAGTAATACCAGTCTCATGTGTTGTGGAAGGTGGGAATGTGGACACGGTCTGCTGTCACAGTGTAAATATTTTGGGTGGCGTATTGAGTATCTGCTGCTTTGTGGAAATCTGGGCTGATTTCACATGAACATTAAGTGCTTAAGCATTATTTCATATCTTCTGTCTTGTGACAGTGTTAAAACAGTAAAAATACTCGCAATATAGCTCATGATTTCTTAATGTTAGTGATATTTTCCTATATCTAGTTTAATTTCTAGTTTCTGTTGTATTTGTATAAACAAGAGGCCTTGCTGGAGGTTAAAAAAAAATAGTGATTTGATGCTGTAGTATTTTTTTTCCCCTATGTAATTTTCTGAAAAACTGGTGTTTGGTCTAGAAAAGTAAGGCATTTAAGAAGAGAGCAGTGCTAATGCTACTGAATTTTTGGCTGTTTCTTGTAATCTATGGGGTTTTTTGAGGTCTTGGTTTCCAAAGTACAGTAACTAACTTTTAATGTTGAAGTAAGTTCCTTGTAAATCTGTTTCCTTCTTTAGGGGAAGAAAGGAGAAATGTTATACCTTAAAATTATTGTCTGCACTGATCTAGTCTTTGTCCAAATACTTGATTTTTGATCACCCATGTAAGAAAATGTCCTCTTCAGAATATGCTACAATAAACTCTTATCCTAAAGCAAGGATAGAGGTTATTGGCATGCTATGGTGCTCCTCTCCTATTTATACTGACGTAAGTCAAGAATAGGACATTATGCCTAAATATAAAATACTGTGAAGTTATATGACTATGAAAATGTGGTCATTGTCTTGTTTAGTTCCTGTTTGGCTTCTCAACGCTGTGCATGCTGCTCGTTTCTTTAGATACTTTTGAGTTATGCTTCAGATTCTGTCTTGCAGAATAATTTCCTCATGTTCTTGAAACTGGCCAGGAGTTTTCGTTGCTGCTATGATACCGTAAAAGGAAAGAGCTCATCATTTTAATTGGTGCTTTGCAGTTCTCGTTTCTCCGAGGAGTGTTTTTTTAATTGCTTTCCAAATAACTGTAGTGTGCACCAGGTGTTTGAAGGAGGCAGTAGGTACAACAGATGACTTTGAATTTGTAGTGGATAAGCTGTATCTGTCCACTGGTATAAGCTGTTCTGTTTCCCATTTGTAAATGTTGTCATTTTTAACTTTGCAGGCATTTCAGCTGGGCCCAACAGAAGCATCTTACTACTGGGTCTATTGGGTACCAACTCAATATGTTGATGCAATCAAAGACACGGTGCTGGGAAAGTGGCAGTATTTTTGAAAGCACGCTCACCTCTGGCACAGGAAAATGACACAAAGCTAAGGACACTGCTGGGAGAGGCCTCCAACATCCCTGGATGTGATAGTCCTGGAACTTATTAATAAAATATGATAAACGAGGCATTGATGGAAGCCAGAGGTGATGTTCTTTCACCATTAGTTTACTTTTAACTTAAAAATTTCACCATCCCTTTTCTGCAGTCAGCTTCAACCATATTTAAAGCAAATACAATGGAAATCAATAAATCTTAATTCACAAAATATTGTGTGTAATACACTTAAATCTGCTGAGAGTTGATCTTCCAATTTAGTTTTAAAAAGAAAATATTACAATGTATTACTGAGGATTTTTTACATGGTTTGAACAAAAATATTTTCATAATCTTTCAGTTACAAGCGTTAGACTTAATTTAGTTACTTGGTTGCGACTGAGAATTTCAGAAACAGTTTTTTAAAAATAAACTTTAAACAGTATGCAAAATTGATGTTTAGGAAGCCATATTCTGCTGGCCCTTTTATTTCAGGTTTAACTCTTTGGTAGCAAAACTCTAATTTTTAAATTTTTTTTTAACCCAGAGATGCCCTTGTGGGTGCTTTTGCAGTTTGGTTTTTTTCTCTCTCCTTTTTTCTTCCCCCCCCCCCCCAATACTGGAAGCCCTGGGTTGGTTCTCTGTGTGGCATGTTTGGAGCAGACGAATACTGCTGTGGATGTTTTGTAATCGCAATGACCCAGTGCTGCTTACTGTCCCCTTTCATGCCATGTTAGTGTTTCCCCTCCCACCTGCATACCTCTCTGCTCCTGTTCTGCCTCCTGCCCCGGGGGTGCTACATTTTTCAGAGCATTTTCTTGATCATGCATGTTGCAGTCCAGAATCATTTTGCAGCTGTTGCGATGACACTTACCTGTTTGACTGAAAAAAAAGCCGTAGAGCGCGCTGCATCATGCTGCCTGGCGTGAGCGGGGTGAAGCAGTGATGCAGATCTCACAAAGGGATTGAACCAAAGAGACCTTCCTGCCTTGTTTGGGGATGGGCGGCACGGGGAAGAGAGAAGCTCGGATGCTGTTTTGGATCCTGAGTAACTGCAGTAGTCTCTTGTGACCAGGATTTGAAAATGTACGGTGATCTTATTCAGTGAATCTTACCAAATTTAGAATATCTGTCCAGCAACTGATCTTTTGAAATTTAAATCACCTTTCAGCTTTTCTCTTGCTCAAGTTTACAGGAAGTTCTTGCATCTCGTCCTGTCTGAAATAATGCTCCTTGCCTTTGGTTTGTGACGTTCTGCGTGTCATCTCAGCAATTCACGTGCCATTTATCTCAGGTTTTCTGAATGGACCTTTCAGTCCTGAAAAGGTGCACACCCTTAACAGATTGTTTTGTGCAGTCAGACTGAATCAATCTTGCTCTGTGTTAAACCTGCATCTAACAGATCACTGTTTGTTTTTTTTTAACACTGGAGGCTTGATACTGCGCAATGCAAGTAGCTCAACATTTTGTGAAACTCCTGGAGAAGTAGCCTTGTAGCTGAATAGCTGATCTTGATATATTCCATGTCCATTTTTCACTCTCCTTGAAACAGCCCAGGTGAAACTCAGCAGGTGCAAATTCCCAAATGAGTATTTATTTTATTTTTATTTTATTTGAGAGACTGGGAAAAGTGTTCACTTCATGGTATGTGTTAAGATTACGTATTTACCTGTAGACTCTTGATAGCAACATAAGCAGCTTTTGTTTTGTATTTTCAGTTAGAACATTCATGCAATATGAATTTTAAAGGTGTTTCATATCCTACATGTAAACTAGTGATGTTCTTGTTACTCTTGTAGCTTAAGATATTTCCTTTTTGTGTACAAGCCACCAGCAGTGTGTCTTGACATAAATGCATTGAGACAGGAGCTCTTCCTGCGGCAGTGCAGTGTCAGCTCCCTGGAACAGCCCCTTTCCAACGCTCTGAGCGAGCGAGTGCAGGTAGTGGAGTTGGTTCATTGGAGATAACTTTACAACTTAAACGCAGCTACCACACTTCTTATTTCCTAATTGCCAGTCCTGGTGTTAGGGGTTAAACTTAAAATTCGGTACCTGGTGAAAAGCGTACGTGCTGCAATATAAAGAAAATTGGTGGCAGGAGCTTTTTCTGTCACTTAGTGAGTGCAAAGGTGACCCCATCTTGTTGGTTCTGTGGGTACCAGCTCCCGCTTGCTACCTGACTTGCTTGGACCTCTCTGTGCATCCGTTCATATTCCATTTTCCTTTCCTATTCTTCCGCTTGCTTGCTCCTTGAGAGGACTCGTGTCTTAGTTCCAGCTCCTCCCCAGAGTTCCTGAGGCTTCTGTGCTCGATGCAGTGACCCGGGTGAGTACGCTCTGCTGCTGGTGCTGAGGGGGGCAGATACCCCATCTACTGCTGCCGAGGCAAGCAGGGCACCTTGGGCGTGGGGTACAGGGCAGCGCTGAACATTCCTGTCTGCTCCTTCTCCCGAGGGCACGATTACTCTGCATCCTGTGCCAGGTACAATCAATCCTCGCAAAAGAAACCGAATATAAAAACCATGCGTTACAAAGCAGTTTTAAACACGGAGAAGAAAATACTATGAACTAAGAAAAGGTGATGCTATTTAGGTGCTTCTTTTCAAGTTGGATTTGATTTGAAAAATGAAATTGTTTCACTTTTTTGTTCTGTGTGCAAAGTTTGAATTAAAATACAGGAAAGTGATACTTACATAAAATGCTTTAATTGGTGTTTGTTGGCTTAATATAGTAGGTTTCTTGGGAGTTCTTTGAAATGAATATTCCAGCTGAACTTAGCAGCACCACTTTTTTTTAAGATCCTTTCTCTTTCGGAATGATGTGGAGCTTTGTATCTTCTGGTATATACCGATTCTTCCAAGGCAATTATTGACATCAACTAATGATCATTAACATCTAAGAAAACACCGTCTCTTTAGCTGGACAGTGTCACAGCTTGCCTAACTGGGGAGCTGTTCGCTAGCCTCTCTCTTGACTTCGGATTTTACTCCGATATCTGTGATCGTCTCCAGGGCAGATTCAGCGTAACAACTGGTCCTGCGGACGAATTTGGCGATTGGTCCTCAGTAAGGCACAAGCATTGTGAGTAAAGTGCAAATGTTATCAGTATTTTGAGTTGGCTGATAAAGATTGTTTTGAGATCCAACGTGTAACCTTCCATATTGATGGTAATATCTGGTGATTCTTGCACAAAAGTTTATTTCAGTTAAGTTACAATTCAATGATTTACTTTCAACGGAGATCGATTCCCTGTTGTATATATGTGTAATTCCCCGTGAGCATTTTGGGGTACAATTCCTTATGGAGTTGTATTGAGTGCTTTGCTGGGTTTACTAATTGGGGATTAAAGCATCCGTAATGCAAACATGGGTTTCCACAGAACAAAGCCGGTGTTTCCCATGCTGCGCTGGCGGCTGCTCCCAATGCCCGGGCAGCGTCCCCCTCCTCGCCGCCGCCCTGTCGGGAAGAGTTCTGCTGCAGCCCCTGAGCTCTCCATAGGCGCTTTGACGGCGCTGAGTCTTGCAGCTCACCTGTGAGCCGTCCCTTTCCCTCCTCCGTGCCCAGCACTGTGGGTTGTTTCTTCTCTCCTTGTCCTGAGTTGAGTATTCCTTCCTTCTCTGTTTGTGCCTCCCAAGCGTAAACAGTTCCTGAATTAGTATTGCATTACGAATGCAAAGTGTATCACTAAACCTTGTTTGGGTTTGAACTGAGACTGTATCTTGCATGAAAATCTTGTATTACTTGCAAGTTTTTCATATCAAGTTTAAAGTAAATAATTAATTTCCATTAATGACACTGTTTGAGAAGTGTGTAACTAAAATAAGGGTGCTATGATGTTGAAAGAGGAAAAAAGTGATCTGAATTCAAAGAACTAGATGAGATGCTGCGTGTTAACAGTTTCTTGTAACTGGTAACACTCGCACACAACCTGCTAAATTTTGTACTTGACGCAGTTTGTATCCGTTGCTGCTTCATATGTTAAGGGCCAAAGAGAAGCAGTTCACTGGCAACGACGCTGTCATGGTGCCATACTGCGGTGGTCTGTTCCGTGCGCTCCCCAGTCGCAGGGTTCCCTTGCAGCCGCTGCTGACGCAGCTGTGCGGGCACAGGCGCAGCACGCGCTCCCTGCTCTGGTTGCTCGCTGGGCCGACTCAGTGGACCAAGGTTTGTTTCCAAACTTCCCTTCTGTTGTTTACTTTTCCTTCCTCTGTTAACTTGATTTTTCCAATGGAACTGTTTTCATTTTCAGTTTGGTACTCCAGCCTTTCACCGCCTGTTAGGATTAGCTTGTTAGCACCTTGTTTTGTTAATTAATGTCCTCGTCACTGGGGGAGGGAGGAGGGGACCAGGAGAGCTGTAGCCTTGTATGAAACATACGGCCAATTGACCTTCTAGCCAAGGATTCACCTTCTGTGGCTCATGGAAGTTCACTGTGTCTTATCCATATTCTAAGCAATTCGTTCTTTGGTTTTATATTAAAAAAGTCTTAGATATTTGTGTCCACTGCAGATTTATTTTAAATGGAATATGTAAGTACCATGTATTATGGTATTTTTAAATAATCTATTGCCTATTTTGGGGGGGGGGGGGAGATGACAAATATTTAGTCTTAGATTTGCACTGCTGGATTTTTTAAGTGTAACCTTGACTGGTTATCCTATTGTTTTATTCTGTAAGATTAGTCCTATGAATTAAAGTTTGATAATTAAGTATTTATGTGTTCGAGTGTTTGGACATTCTGTACGTACTAAGCTACTTCCGCCTGCATGAACAACTGTTAGCAAGTGGTTTGTAGTTGTTTTCTGTGTAGAAAGACGGATGCAGGCAGAAATCCCTGGGCACCGGTGCTTGCTGTCACATCTGATGCCATTGGTGCCTTTTTCCCAGGGTGGGGATTTGGATATGCTGCTGCCATATACCACGTTGTATGAAAAGGCTGTGAATTGCGGGATGATTCTTCTTTGGCTCCCTGTCCAAAACCAGGGTTTACTCTTGTTTTAAGCTGCGATGCGCTTGTCGTGCTGAGTGTGCTCATGTAAGTTATACATGTCGGCAGCTTGTTGTGATGTCAGAAGTCCCACTTCTGTGTCGCAGCCCCCAAAAAGCAGGTGCTCAGGCAAAGCCTGATGTATTGGGGCTTACAGCAGACTCGGCTTTTTAACGCTTAACGGATGCTGCTCGTGTTTGCTGCCGGCTTTGCAAACTTTCTCTCCTCCCACCCATTTCGAAAAAAAAATAAAAAATGGGCTGAGACAGTTCAATAGTGTTATTGCTGAAATAAAGTTCGAAATACGTGATGTGTAGTCCACCTAACGTGTACAGAGGGGCAAGTTCTCGTTCCGTTTAGTATCTGGCTGCGCCCTAACTGCGAGGGGCGATGCACTAATGCCGGGGGGGGTTGAATCCTGCTGAACATCCCCTTCAGCCCCACTTTGTCTCTTCGGAAAGAGCTCTCTCTGGAGGTGAATCTAAAGGTTGTTGACAGCGGGTTAGTGGGGAAGGCGGCCGGGAAGAGCCCCCCCGCCTCCCCGCGGGACCGGCTGCCGCAGAGGGGCTGGCGGGTCCCGGTGCGCGGTGGCGGGTCCCGGTGCGCGGTGGCGGTGCGGGAGGGGAGGGGGCTGTCCCGGCATTTGTCCCCAGGGCCGTGTTAAAACGTGCCCTCGGGGGCGGGGGGGATGCTAAACCCGAGAGGAGGGGGTCCTGCGCTCGTGTCGAGGGCTCGGGACACCGCGGGGGGCACCGGCGTGCCCGGGACTGCCGCTCTGCCGGGGCCGGGCCGGGGGGGCAGGAACCCGCCTCCCGGGTCCGCCCCGGCCCCGCTGACTCACGGCGCGGCGATAAGCGCGGCCCGGCCCGGCCCTGCGCGCCGCGGCCCCGGCATGTCCGGGACATGGGCGGCCGCGCCGCGCCGCTGCGCCCGGGGCTGCTCCGGGGGCTGCTCCGGCGGCGGCGGCTGCTGCTGCTGCTGCTGCTGCTCCCGCTCCTCCCGCCGCCCCCGGCACAGGTACGGCCGCGCCACAGCCCGCGCGTGGGAGCGGGTGCGTGGGAGTGCGGCGGTGTCCGCGGGTGGGAGCGCGGGGGCCTCTGCGTGACTCTGCCCTGCGTGGGAGCGCGTCCCGCGGGTGGGAGCGCGTGGGGTACCGGCACGAGTGAGTACGTGTCCCCTGGGCGTGACGGGGTGGGCACTGCTCCCGTGCCGGGAGCGTGGGAGCGTGCGGGCACTGCGCTCCGCTCCACGCGTGTGCGAGCGCCCCGGCCCGCGGGTGTGCGGACGTGAGTGGGTGCGCAGGCAGGCACGGGCCCTGCCTGGGCGCGAGACCCGTGGGTGTGAGCGCGTGGCGACGCAGGCGGGAGCGTCCTGCTGTGACAGCCGCTGAGCGCAGGGCTTGAGCGCCCGTGTCGAGAGCGCGTGGGTGCGCAGGGTCCGGCACCCAGAGAGCGTGGTTTGTGGGGCAGGGGCTGTGATGCGTCTGTGGGGTCGGGGCGGCTGCATGCGGGGTCCCGTGGCCCTACGCTAACGGTGTTGGCAGGCGCGCGATGGAGATCCACGCTGCTCGCCCCGGGCGAGGGGCCTCACGCAGCGCCCAGGGTGGACGCTGGGGCTGAGAGCAGAGTCCCCTTCCCTGGGAGCCCTCGGCCCCCGCTCCTGCCCGCAGAGCTGCTGCCTGGCAGGGTGGTGCCCTTGGGAGCCGGATGGCAGCTTCCACAGGTGGTGGCGGAGAGGGCATCGTGCCGGGGTGGTTTTGGCAGGTGTCAGTAGCACCGCTCCGGCAAAGGAACCAGCAGACACTGGTGCCGTGTTTCTGTCTGTGCCCAGCCGTCCCCCTCCGTCGCTGGGGGAGCGAGCGTGCCTCGAGCCCGTGGCTGAGCTCCGGCCCCGGTGGCATCGCTGCAGACTCCACGCTGGCGTGGTGGGAGCCTTGGAAAAGCACAGGTCCTGCAGACATCCCGTGGGAACAGCAGCCACGCTTCTGGGCTAGGGCTGGCCAGAATGGCTGCTGGGGCAGCCGGGGCTGGGAGCGGAGGGGAGCGTGGCAGCTCCCAGGTGCCCAGCGCTCCCAGTTCTGCCTGTGGTGGTGTGTGGGGAGTGAGCTGGGCAGCCTGGCCTTTGTTCGAGTGCCCTGTCACCGAAAAAACAGTAGTTGCAGAAGAGATGGAAGAAACTGCAAAGCATCGGGGGAGGGAAAAGCAGAGCCTGCGAGTGCAGCTCCCGCTGTAGCTCTGACAGCTGGCAGGGCTCAGTGGTCTCGGTTCTGCTTCCCTCGTGCAGGTGGCCACAGCACAAGAGCTGCATGACCACAAGAGCTCCATGTCTGCTGGCTTGGCTTGTTGTCATAGCTGGTCCCTTGCAGCCGGCAGCAAGCCTGCCTGCATGGCCACACCGGGCTAGAGAAGCGGCAGCAGGCAGCAGTCGCCCTCCTCTGCCTGCCCCACGGCGTCCTCTGGACGAAGCGAGAGCTGGGAAACTTGCTCTGACCTCACTTAAAAATTAAGCAAGAAGAAGAGCAAATAATAGAATTGGGCTCGAAGCAGAGGGGTGCTCGTGAGGTGTGTTGGGAGGGAGCTGGTGTGTGCTCCTGGCAGGAGGTACAGCCGGAGAACAGGCGACCTGGCACCCGTCAGGGATGCTGTCTGTGTTGCTGGAGCTGGAGGAATTTCAGCAGCTCAAGGGAGAACGTGTCCCCCGGACCCCCCGTGCCGTGGCTGGTCTGTTGCCGCCATCAGGTTCTGCTCTGCAGACAAGCATGTCCTCACAGGTTGGGCACCGTCTGGGCACGGGCTGTCGGCTGGTTCCTGCTCTTTAGTCTGGCCAGGTCCCCAGGCCAGGCTCTCTGCCCGGCTCAGGTTCCAGGAGCTGCTATGGAGCAGGTGAGAGGCAGCGAGGGGGCTGCCGGGGGGGCGGCGTGCCAGGCCCAAGGGATGTCCTTTGTCCTTCCCGCACGTGTGACCCGGGGCAGCAGCTTGCTCGATCGACTTCTGCATCGCAGCCGGCGGGGAGCCCAGGCGCTGCTCTGGCTCCCCGGCATCCGGGACGGCCACGCCAGCCCTGCCTCTCCCTGAAGCCGTTTGGGTCCCCGTGCTGTTTGCTGATCCCTGTTTGCTGATGGGGTGAGGCTGGCGTGTGTGCCAGCCTGCGGCGGCTGAGCTGGCGTTTGCTGTACGGACGTCGTACACGGAAGCAGCAGCTCCTCTTCCCAGCGTGAATTTGCAATTACTCCCTCAACGTCAGGGTAGCTGAAATCTGTGCCTTTGAAGGCCTGGACGAGCATTAATTGCATTTCTGGCATGAAAAGTCACCCAACTCGTTTGTTTCTGGAAGGAGCCGGTAGTTGGCCTGTTTGTGTCACCTGTAGAGAGGCACCCGGGAGCTGTGGCTGGGAACAGCCGTGCTGCAGCTCATCCCCGCCAGCAGCAAGGCTGGCTCTGGGGCAGAGGTGGGGAAGGGCTGCGCCGGGCCCAGGACTGCACTGGTGGGACGTGACCAGTGCTCAAGGAGCCAGGGACCACGGGTGCCACACGCTGCCGGTGGTGCCGCTCACTGCGAGCACAGCTACCTTAGTGCCAGGGCGTAATGTCGGGGATTTATAAAACACAGCACCTTCGAACAGCCGTTAGCAGATGCAATTCTGCGCGTGTCCTGTGCGGGTGGAACTGGAGGAACAAGCAGATTTAATACGCTGGTGCAAGGAAATAAATTATTTTCCCTCCCAGTCTTGCCTCACTGGGGACCAGAAGGGACCTTGGGGCTCTTCCCCGCGGTCTGCTGCTGCGGTGTGCTGGGTGCAGGGGGGCTGCTGAGCTGCGTCAGCCGTCCGGGGCCACGGGGACTCATCCCCAAGTCTGGCCCTGCTCTCTAAGGATGGCGTTTCTGTCCGTAGTGCCTCAAAGGCGGTGCTGTGACTGTCCCAGAAACACTGCTCTTCATATCCACTCTGGATGGAAACCTTCACGCAGTGAGTAAGAGCACAGGTGACATCAAGTGGACCCTGAAGGATGGTGAGTAGCGACCCGGGGGGTGCTGGCTCGCAGCCTGGCTCTCTGGGCTTGTCGCTAGCTGGGGGTCAGGGATGCACCCCCCAGCTTGGCTCCTGCTGGTCGTGCTCTGGGCCAGCAGTTCCTCCAGCCCCGGGGGACACTGCCAGCTGCAGCTCCAGCTGCAGGCACGGCCATGCGCGGAGGAGAGCATCTGGGGGGGGCCAGACCCCCGCTGCCGGTGGTGCCTATTCTGGGGCTGAAATGCAAATAGGCTGCGGACCTGGGCACGGCAGTGCACGGCTGCGCTTGGTAAACACTGCCACGTTGTCCCCGCTCGCAGGGAGAGGCTGCTGACGTCTGTGTTTCGCTCTTTTTCAGATCCTATTCTGCAGGTGCCGGTTTATGTGGCAGAGTGAGTGTCATCCCCCGCGGGCAGAGTGCCCTTTGCAGGGCGGGCAGCCTGCGGGCGGTGCAGGAGCCTTTGGGAGATGCACGACTGCCCTGATGAACCGACAGATTCACAGCAAGAAAGGGGAACCTCGGAAAAATGAACCTCCCAGCCCATGCTGTAGCGTTGCCTTACACCTACCCTTTGTGCTAGCGCTTCATGCATGATGATGAGGAGTAGCTGCTCCCTGCTGCTGAATTGTGGCCTTGCTGCCGGCAGCCTGGAAGCTCTCGGCACCACCAGGCACAAAAGCATAGGAGAGAAATTGAGAAAAATCCACATGACAGTGCAGGGGGAAGGCAGGACAGCAGAGAGCTCCCCTGGGGCGGGCAGGGCACGGGTGGTAGGCACAGGGCGGCTGTATGGAGTTACGGTGCTGACCCAGAGCGGGAGTTCATCTCCTACCAAATCCAGTGCTGGAGGTTTCCAGGAAAGGTCAAGCCCGGTAGTGAATCACCCTGGAGCAAACTGCTGAAGGGGTTTCTTTAGTGCAGCTCCTCTTTAGCCCTTGGCGTCTGCCCGGGGCAGGGGGCAGCTCACGTTTCATCCTCCTCTCTCCTCCTTTCCAGGCCAGCATTCCTTCCAGACCCCAATGATGGCAGCCTGTATATCTTGGGAGGAAAAAACAAAGAAGGCTTAATGGTCAGTGGGGCTGCGGGGCTGCGTGCATCCCGCCCCCCCGCACCCTGGGGCTTCACCGGGCTGGGGGACTGGGCGGACCTGCCGGACAGGGTGAGCCGGGGCCTTCGGTTGCTCCAGCTTGTCCTTGGCACCTGGAAGATGTCAGCCACGTGGGTGTGGGGCAAACACAGCTGGGACCCTTTCCTTCCCCGCCACTCTACTGCTTTGGGGTTGAGCAGGGAAGGCAGGCGAGGAGGAGGGGGCTGTCCCCGGGACCTCTGCTTCCCACCCTGCTCCTGAAGGCGGGAAGGCTCAGGGAGGCGTTTCTCTGGCTCCTCATCCACGCTGCCGTCTGTGTTGCAGAAGCTCCCGTTCACCATCCCGGAGCTGGTCCAGTCCTCGCCATGCCGCAGCTCGGACGGCGTGCTCTACACCGGTACGCAGAGCCCAGCCGCTCCGCCGGACCTGGGGCCAGGGAGGAGGAGAGGCTGAGCGGGGAACTCCCGGGAATGTGTCCGTGGAGGGGAGGGACGGGAGGAAGCCTGGCGGGCGGCTCTCGGGGATGGACAGCAGGGCTGCGGAGACTTATGGAAAGTGTAATTTCATTCTCAGGGAAGAAGCAGGACACCTGGTTCATCGTGGACCCCAAGTCAGGAGAGAAGCAGACCACTCTCTCGACAGAGGCTTGGGATGGTCTGTGCCCGTCAAGTCCCCTCCTCTACATCGGCCGTACCCGTAAGCCAGTCCTGCTCCCCGTTCGTCTGTCTAGTCCCAGGAACGGGGTGCTCGGCAGTGACCTCGTGCCCTGCTCTCGTCCCCAGAGTACATCATCACCATGTACGACACCAAGTCGCGGGAGCTGCGCTGGAACGCCACCTTCTCCGACTACTCGGCCCCGCTTTGTGAGGAGTCCTACCACTACAGTGAGTGGCTGCCGCAGGAGCCAGCTCCCGCAGTGCCCTGCTTGCAGCGGGACCCTGGCGGTGTGGGGACCCTGGGGAGAGGCTGCCATGGCTGGTGGGTCTCAGCCATGCTGATTGCTGGGGGTGATGGCTGCTGCGTGCCGGCCACAGCTCTCGTGGGCGCAGAACAGCAGGCAACAGCCCATGGCTGGTGGCAAGATTGAGGTGGGACAGATGGGGACAAAGCCCCACGGCCAACACCGCTGCCTCACCCCCTCCCTCTGGCTCTGCCTAGAAATGGCACACTTCGCCTCTAGCGGGGACGGGCTGGTGGTGACACTGGACAAGGAGAGCGGGGAGGTCCTGTGGGCGCAGAACTATGGCTCACCTGTGGTCGGCATCTACGTGTGGCACCAGGACAGCCTCCGCCGTGTCCCCCACCTCAACCTGGCCATGGAGACCCTGCGCTACCTGACCTTCCAGTCGCAGGACATCCACCTCCTCAAGTGGAGCTACCAGTCCACGAAGGATTTTGCTGCCACCAAGACCCAGCTGCTGTACGTGGTTCCTGTGCTGTGGCAGCCGGTGGCATTTGTGTTGCCTCTGCTCAGCTGCCCTGATCCACGACAGACGGAAGGCTGATGCTTGTCCCTGCCTTGCAGGCCAGCGCTCTATGTGGGGAAGTACGCCGCCAGCTTCTACGCCTTGACCTCCCTGGTCCACGGCAGCGTGGCTCTGGTGGTGAGTGTCCCCACTGCCCCTTTCGGGGTGAGCCCCAGCGGGCACATGTCCCAGCTGCGTGGTGCTCCACGAGCTGTCGCACCCCCAGCCGCAGGGCATCACGCTGGCCAGGATCGACGGCCCCACCACGGATGATGTGACCATGAGAGAGTCGGGGGAGTGCGAGATCACGCCCAGCACCGATGTCAAGTACCCGCAGGGCAGCATCACCTCGCTCCACAACCAGTGGCTCCTAATAGGTGTGGACCCGCAAGGGGCACAGACTTTCCCTGCGTCCTTGCTCCCGGAGGGTGCCCCGGGGAGGGACAGCCAGAGCTGCCGGTGTGTTTTGGGCTGGCAGCCTGACCAGCCTTGCTCAGTGGGGCAAATGGGACTGGGGCTGTGACTCACCCTCGGGGACTGCTGCGACTCTGGCTTGGGGCTGCTTGAGCCCATCCTATCCTCTCCCCAGGAGGGGCCGCCGGCCACCCCCACCCGGGAGGTGGGCAGGGACCCTTTGAAGCCGGGCTCACAATTACTTGCTGGCGGGTGTGCCGTTGTGCACCAAGCCCTGCACGCAGACGCTGCGTTAATTAGCTGGTTCCGTCATTGCTGTCGCAGGTGCGATGGCAGGAGAGGCCACGCTGCATTGGCATGTTTGGAGATCAGGGTGGTGCCTCGAGGTCGTGGCAGGGGAGGCACAGAGGAGCAGGGTCAGCCCCCCCGCTGCGTGCTGAGAGCAGGGACCTTGCTCTCTGCCTTTCTCTGCTGGCTGCTGCTGCTCCAGGGCCCCGTCCCTGGGGACGCAGCCGGCAGGCCGTAGCTGTGATGTTTTTTGTGCCTCCCGTGAGAGGTGACACCCCTTCTCCTGGAGAGCCAAAGCTGTCTGGCGAGCCCCCATCGTGCTGGCAAGATGAGGGACTGAAGCTGTGACCAGACGCCAGCTGACGGTTGTCTCTGTTCTCCTCCCGCCGCAGGGCACCACGAGCTGCCTCCTGTGGTCCACACTACGATGCTACGAGCCTTCCCGGAGAACCTGAGGAAGACAACGGAAACCATCATCTCCAGGGCTTCTCCTGCCAGGACGGTGTTCGACGATGTGAGTGGTGGACTCTGCTGCGTCCCACCTCTGCACTGGGGGAGCCTCGGGCGGTGCTGGGTCGCTGAAGGGGCTGGGCTGTCTGGGGCTGGGCGGTGGGTCCCCAGTATGGGGTAGCACGGGGAGGGGGGTCCTGCGTGCGGGGCTGTAGTGGGGAGGGGGTCCCAAACCTGAGTGCCCAGTGGCCCGTCCCCCTGGTGTCACCCAGCCCCGGGCGTGTGTTGCAGTTTCTGGCCCCGAGTGGCCCGGAGGAGCCGGCTGTCCGCAGCGAGGGGCAGTTCCAGCCGGACCCCGCGCCGAGGGAGCAGGCGGAGGTCTACCCCGAGGCTGGCACCTGGGACCTGGTGATGGCCGGCGTGGGCACGGCCCTGCTGGGAGGGGGACTCCTCTTCCTCCTGCTGACGGTGAGCGGTGGCCGGTGGAAGAGCCCACCGCCTGCCACAGAAATGCCGCTTCTGAAGGGCCGGGGACTCCCTTTTTTCTTGTCCCTGTGGCACAAGCAGCGGTGCCGTGGCTGCGATGAGCTGTGCAGCTCCCGCGCTGTCTCATACACGCTCATGGTAATGAGCCGAGGTGGTGCGCAGTGTTCTGCCGGCTGGGCAAGGGACGGACGGTGCACACGCTGCCTGTGCCAAGCCCTGCCGATGCCCCGGCTCAGCTCTGGGCGCAGGAGCTGAGCATTCCTGTGGTTTGTGTTCCAGAAACTGCAGAAGCAGCATGCGGTGCAGCAGCAGCAGCTGGAGAAGCAGATTCAGCTACTGCAGCAGCAGCAGGAGATGCTGCTCCCGGGCCGGGTCTCCGGGGAGGGTGTCCCTGCAGAGCCCGGGGAGCCGGGGCTGAGCCGGGGAAGCGTGTTGCAGCTCTCGCAGAGCCCCGGCCCCTTGGCCTGCGTGAAGGACCTGGCTAATGGGATGGTCAGCCCAGATCCGGCTGTCCCGGCAGCTGCTGAAGGTGTGTGCAGGTGGGAACAGGCAAGGTGCAAGGGGCTCTCTGGTTGTCACCCAAAGCTGGACCAGAGATGCCCCACAGATGAGGGGGCTGCACCCCAGCTGGCGGGGGAGGAGATGCAAAACCTGCTGCTGGATAAGCATGGGCTACAAAAGCAATTGCAAGAGTAGTGGGGCCCAAAGAACAGCCAGGTGGTTGAAGAACTGGATGTCCTTCGTATAGGACTAAGGCTCGTAGGTTGAAGGATAGCTGTCTTCCTCTGCAGATGCAGAACCAGACGTGATTGTAGTTGGGAAAGTTTCTTTTAACCCCAAGGATGTGCTGGGCCACGGAGCTGGAGGAACCTTTGTCTTCAGGTGGGTGGTACCCCGGGTGCCTGCCCTCATTCCGCTCTCATTCCCCTGGGAGCCACAAGGACAGCGCCTCGGCAGCTCCTCACCTGGCTGGCAGCCAGTGGCTCAGGGGCTTCTGAGAATGGTCCTTCTCATGGTCCTCATCCAGCCCAGCCGGAGAGCTGGGCTCACGACCTTCGGTAACCAGGTACCGGTACACAGGGCAGGTCTCCGCCTTGCACCAGCGCCCTGTGCTCCCCTTCCCCTCCTGCCTCTGCCAGGCTGGCAGGCAGCTGGGCTGTGCCTGCTCCAGGCAGCCCTCAGCAGCGGCAGGATTAGTCCCTCGTAAGGTTCCCCTGACTCTGGCTGAGCCCCTTTCCCCAGCACTAAGCGCAGCACAACACGAGGGAGGTTATTTTGCTATGAAAAGGGGAACCTGAACCCCCAGTTTCCAGCTTGCTGCAGAGATTTCTGCCTGTCCATGGCTTTGACAAGTCTTTGGGAGTCACTCCAAGGTGACCCGTGTTGAGGACCCTGAGGGGCGAGTTTCCTGCATCGGCCAGAGCCTGGCTGGGCTGTGCATCTGCAGCGCTCAGCTCTGCTTTGGCGGGGAAGGGACGTGCATGGACACCGCCGTCAACTCTCCACGCAGGGGCCAGTTTGATGGCCGGAACGTGGCCGTGAAACGCCTCCTGCCCGAGTGTTTTCATCTCGTGGACCGCGAGGTCCAGCTGCTCCGGGAGTCGGACGAGCACCCCCACGTTGTCCGCTATTTCTGCACCGAGAAGGATAAGCAGTTCCACTACATCGCCATCGAGCTCTGCTCCGCCACGCTGCAGGAGGTGAGCCCGCAGCCCTCTCCCTGCCCACTCCTGGGGGCGTGGGGCTGGCTGCATGGGGCTGCTCCCGGGGGGCTGTCGATCGACCCTGGCTGTCCCCATCCCCGTGTTTGCAGGTTGGTCCCCAGGGACACGCATCTGGTTTTGGCTGTGCTGCTAGGGAGGTCCTGCAGAGCCCCCACCGGAGCAGCGTGCTGTGCATGCCCGAGGGCAGGGTTGGCAGCCAGCAGCTCCCGGGTTCGGAGCCCTCTTTGTGTTGCTGCCTGGCCTCGGGCGTACAGCCCTGCTCCGAACCTGCTTCCCAGCAGCCAGAGGGAACAGAGGTCGGATGGGGCACGGGCAGGCTGCGAGGCGCTTTGGAGAGGCAGAGCAGCCAGCAGCAGCACTGCTCCTCTGTCAGTTGAGCCCCTGCCCTTGTTCTCCTGCCGATTTGCCCTCTCAGGAGGGAGCAGGGCAGCTCCGAGCCTCCGCATCGGTCAGGGCAGTTGTTCAAGTGCTGGGAAGAGACTCAGGATGGGGAGGAGAAGCATCCTTTTACCACTCCGTAAAGGAGTGTTGCTGAAGTTGTGGAGGTCTGAGGACACAACTGAGGGCAGTTTGCTGCAGAGGGAATAGATACCGACCGGTAGACCTGAAAATGGCAAGCCTCGGGCACAAATGGCCTCTGCATGGGCTTGTCTCCTTCCACCTCTGTCAGCCTAGTTGAGAAGTCTCGCTCCTGGCAAGCCTTGCCTTGGTTGCCCCAGTAAATCAGACCTCAGTCCATCTCCTTCTACTTCTGTGTGGTTCCAGTACGTGGAAAACCCCAGCTTCGATCGTCGCAGCCTGGACCCGGTGTCTCTGCTGCGTCAGACCATGTCCGGGCTGGCCCACCTCCACTCCCTCAGCATCGGTAAGAGGGCGGCACGCGGGCCGGAGAGCAGTGTGTCCCATCTCGGTCCCGTCCTCAGCCGAGGCTGTGGGGTTCAGGTAGCAGCCGTCGGGGTTGGCAGTGAGCGGGGCGGCAGGAAGAATCCTGCTCCTGACTGCAGCACCGGCCCCACTTCAGCCCTGCCGCCGCGTTGGCAGGTGACATTGCACACTCTCTTCCAGTCCATCGTGACCTGAAGCCCTGTAACATCCTCATCTCTGTCCCGAATCGCCATGGGCAGATCCGAGCCATCATCTCCGACTTTGGCCTCTGCAAGAAGCTTCAGAGGGGACGACAGAGCTTCAGCCTCCGGTCCGGCATCCCTGGCACCGAGGGCTGGATCGCCCCCGAGGTGCTGCAGGAGGCCCCGAAAGAGAACCCGGTCAGTGAGCCACGGACGCCTCCCCCTGCCTAGGGTCCTCCTTGAGCCCGTCGTGGCAGAGTCCCCGGTGCTGGCAGCGGCCTTGCGGCGTGCTGCTGAAATGCAGAATTAAGACAAAAGCTCTGAGAGCCCAAGCCAGCCCAGATGCAGAGCACCGGTGCTCCTCACCAGGACTGCCCCAGTCAGCGGCTGCCCCTGCTCTCCTGCCCTGGCAGGGACAGTGCCCGGCTGTGTTCGGCACAGCGCGTCTCGTCTAGCTACAGTCCTTGGAGATTCGGGGTGGGGAGGGCGGAGGGGACCATGGCTCGCTGCGAAGGTTATGCTTCTGCTCGTCTGTTTAGTGCAGGGAATCCTGTTCCTGCTGGAAGCCAGTTGCTGCACTGGTCCCTGGCAGGGCACGTACTGGTGCTGGCAGTGTGCTCGACATAACCTCGTACTGGGGTCAGTTTGCACAGCTGAGTGAGACACCAGCAGCCCTGGCCTGTCCGCCTGGCCATGAAGTCCTGACTTCTGTCTGTGCCACTGAAACCCTTTTTCCTGATAAGGACCTGATGTGCTGGGTGCTTCACTGACTCCAGAAAGCAGAGCAGACAGGAGCCCCAGGGCGATGCATTTTCCAGCAGCTCTGTAACAAACGACCAAGCATTCACATAAAAGAACGGAAAAGAGGGGAGGTGAAAGCTTTCCTTGCCCTTTGCTGCGAGGGTCCCATCTCCCACTTTGTGTTTTGCAGACGTGCGCTGTGGACATCTTCTCAGCCGGCTGCATCTTCTACTACGTGGTGTCAGGAGGGCAGCACCCATTTGGGGACAGCTTGCGGCGGCAGGCCAACATCTTGTTGGGCTCTTACCAGCTCAGCTGCCTGCAGGAGGAAGCTCACGGTGAGACCCTTCCCCACAGGCACAGCCCTGCAGGAAAGCCCTGAGCTGAAGGGCACAGCTCCTGGTCCTTCTTGGGGGGTTTAGTTCTCCATTGTGTCATTTCGCCTACCAGACAAGCTTGTTGCGAGAGAGCTGATTGCAGCAATGATCAGCCCGGAGCCCCAGCACCGGCCCTCGGCCCCTGTGGTCCTTGCGCATCCCTTTTTCTGGAGTCAGGACAAGCAGCTGCAGTTCTTCCAGGTGAGCACGCACTGTCCCACTGGGCAGTGAACGTAGGTGTGCTCTGAAAAACAAGTGCTGGAAACAGCCATGTTTAGATCATTGTGCTCACTTTGAGCTCCTTTTGCAAGGGGTGTGGAGGTCCCTGAGTTTGGGGCCAGGGCCAAACCATCTTAGTCCCCCTCGGCGCTGGCTCGGTTCCCTGGTGCTGGACGGGGCGGTGTGGGGTGAGGGCAGTGCCTTACCCACCCCGTCCCTGCTCTTGGGCACGCAGGACGTCAGTGACCGCATCGAGAAGGAGCCTGCCGAGGGGCCCATCGTCTCGGCCCTGGAGGGAGGGGGACGGTTAGTGCTGAGGACCAACTGGAGGATGCACATCTCCCTCCCGCTGCAGACAGGTGAGCACACAGGGGCCAGCCTCCCCGCTGCAGCCGGAGCCTGCTGCCGCCTTTCGCGCAGAATGGGACAGGGAATGGGGCTCCCAGGTCCGGTGCCCTTTACTGGGCAGGAGGCACCTGCTCATGCCCAGGAGCCAAAAACCAGGGTGGGTAAACGTGCCAGCCCTTCCTTGGCAGGGCAGGGCAGGGCAGTGCCCGGGTTTGCCGCAGGCAGGCTGCGGTGCTCCCTGTGCATGCCCTGGGACGCGGGGGCTCGGGGCGTTGCTGGCACCACGGGGGCTGTGGCAGCCCCTTGCCCCAGCTGCATCCCGCCTTGCTCAGCATCTCTCCTGCTCTCCCCAGACCTGAGGAAGTTCCGCACCTACAAGGGGGGCTCGGTGCGCGACCTCCTGCGGGCCATGAGGAACAAGGTACGGCCACCCCAGCTCCCCCGCGCCCCCACCGCCCGCCCCCTGCTCACCTCGCCCTCTCTCCTGCAGAAGCATCACTACCACGAGCTGCCGCCCGACGTCCGGGCAGCCCTGGGCCCCGTCCCTGAGGGCTTCGTGCAGTACTTCACCTCCCGCTTCCCCCGGCTGCTGCTGCACACGCACGGGGCCATGAGGGTCTGCGCCCACGAGCGGCTCTTCCACTCCTACTACTGCCAGGGGCCGGGAGGCAACGGCAAGTGAGCGGGGACATGCGCCGGGACGGCACCTGCGCTGCGAGGCTGCTGCGGCCGCTCCTCCCTGCCCTGCCTGTACCTGCAGCCCCGTCTTGCAGCAGCTGGGACCAGCCTTGGGGGTCTCCAGCGTCCTTCTCCCCCTCCCCAGGGCGAGGTGGGGCCCCAGGACCAGCTGGTTGCCCAGCGTACACATGGGTTACAAGCAGCACAATCCAGAAGAGATGAGCATAGGGTGGGGCTGTGCTCTCACCTGGGGTCTCCTGAGCCCGAGAGAGACCATCTAGGCACCCACCTTTGCAAACACTCACAGTCAGACCCGGTGGACCGAAGGCATTTGTGTCAGAGAACAAAAAAAAAGAAAATCTCTGTCATGGACATGGTGTTTGAGAAGAAAGAAGAAAACGCGCGTTGGATTTTCCTGAGGGCAGCCAGCAGCGCGATGCGCTGGCAGAGCAATGCAGCCAGGCTGGTGCTGGGTCCCAGTGGGGCATTCACCCGCAGTCTGCGTTTCATCCTGTGCATCCTCCCATGCCACGCGCCTGGGAGAGCGGCTCTTTGAGCCTGTGTCCAGCACATGGCTGTCACCAGGACTGATATACCAGCCTTGACACTGGAGACCATCCTTCAGCCCTGCCAAGGGCTGAGGCACAGCAGGTCAGCTTTCAGCAGCCACCTCAGGGCTTGGACCTGGTATTTGTACCAGGGCTGCTGAGGGCAAGGTGCCACCAGCCCCAGAAGCCTCCAGCACAATCCCAAAAATGAAGTTTTTAATCTCAGCTGGGCTGAGAAAACAGTTTTCTCCCTTTTGGTCACCAGCAGCCTGTCATTGTGCCAGGCCAGAGCCCCCCATGTCAGTCCTGCGCCCAGGAGCGCTGAGCGGTTTGCACAGCAGCTCCGCTGATCAGGAGCCCTTGTCTCAGGATACAAAGGCAGGGAAACCCCTTCTCCCCAGGGGTCCCTTCCCTCTGAACACAGCCTGCGCCTCCCACAGCCTCTCCTGCTGCCCCAGGGCAGGAATCCCATGGGTGTTCTGGCTTACGGCATCCCCGTGGGCATGTGTTTCATACAAGCCAGCCTCCCCGGGCAGCACCCACTGGGTCCGTGGGCAGCCTGGGAGCTCCTCAGCAAGGCTTCCTCTCTGGAACTGCAGTAATTTTGTACAGTGCAATTCCTCTGTGTGCTGGGGTGTGGGATTTTGTTATACAGGTAACAAGAGGTTTGTACCTGGTTTGGTTTTGGAATACCCTATTGCCTAGAGCATTTTATACAAAATGATATAAAAAAATAAAAAATAAAAAGCTTGTCCTGCTTAAAAATAAACTGGCCTGAGAGCACCAGTAGGTGCTGGCAGTGAGCAATGGTGGGAGAAAACCCAAGGTAGCTTACTGGGCTCCTCCAGAAGCCTACTACAGTAGATGACTTTTGCCAATTCTATAGTCACATTTGTGAGCTTCTTCCATGTAGTAAATAAAGCCAATCAAACGGGAAGTGGGAAGGTAAGGCTGTGAGCCTACAGGTTGGAGCACAGCTCCTGTCAGATGCCCACGGTCTCCTCTCCTGCAGCACAGCTGGGGAGATCAGCACAAACAGCAGTAACAACTCACAGGCCCTTCTTTGCTCACAAGCATCTCCCAAAACAACTTAACTTCCTCTGCAGTTCCTAGCATGCTCTGCTGCTGTTTCCCTGTTGCTCTGTGTTAAGAGGTGGAGCTGAGCAAGGAGCAAGGCCAGGGCTCAGCTCAGCCAGGACGGTTAGTGAGGGCAATCAAGCAGACAGCACAAGCTCGTGAAGAGGACAGCTCTTGCTTGGAGGGGAAACCAGAGGCAAGGTGCTGCTCCCTCCCTCACAGCAAGCCACAGGGAACCACAACAGGCTGGACACTGCAGTGAACAATCTTTAATCAAGTTACGCAATATACAAAAGTTTAGGTTTCATGTAGATTAATTTCAATATTAAAAGGCCGATTGCTCAGTCTCACCCTGGGCATGTTAAATATCTTACCTGAATCTCTGCAAGAGGAAATAAAAGCCTAGAGCATCAGCACGGACATGTACAAATAACTTACATGATAGATCTGCTCTCCCCATGCTCTGTTCTCTCAAGGCCCAGGAGCCTCAGACAAGAGGGTTGTTTTTTGAGTCAGGCTTTTGGCTTTGGGAAGTTAGAAAAAAAAATACTAGGTATGCAATTAAAAAATAGACTTTCTATTAGGAATGGGGAGCAAGAAACCTTTGGGTACCAGTCAGAGTGAACAACGCCATTCCCACAGCACAAGGGGCTTCCTTGTGGCAGCTAGACCGCACCCAGGAGTGGGAGCCCAGCTGTGTGATGGGAGGTTACAGTGCGAGCAGGGATGCCACCAGACCTCCCCATCCACAGGTGGGACAGTTTGGCACAGATGTCAAGTCCATCAAGAACAAGGTCTAAGCAGAGGGTTTCACACGGGCTGAGCCGGACTTTGAACTGAGGAGCTTCTCCACCATGGTGCGAGCATAGCGGAGCCGGCTGGCCAGCTCCTTGCAGCATCCATGTTCCTCGATGAGGCTCAGCTTGTATGTGCGGAAGTCCCGTTTCTCATCTATGTATGTGACAGCAGCCATGAGAGGGCACAAGATGACCTTGGTGTGATCCTGTGGGGAGAGAGCACACCATCACCCTGAGCACTCTGCTCCTTGGGGACTGCATTTTCTCAGGGTGAACCATCTCAACAGCAGTTGGGGCATCCCAGCTGCACCCAGAAGCATGCTGACAAAAGCACCATGCTACAGCATTCATTCATAGATTGCAGCAAAGGGAAACAAATCTGAGACCACTGCACCAGAGACTGTGCAGGAGCCTACCTGACACAGCCCCTTCACAAGCGAGGGGCGTCTGGGTGGCTTACGTACCAGCAAGGGGAGTAAGGAACCTCCCAGTGCTCAGGTCACTGGGCAAAGTTTCGGCTCAGGTTATACCCTCCTGCTGCCTTGCACCTAGAGCCCCGCTATGCACAGTGCTTTCTGCAACTGGAGCTACAGCCCTGGAAAACACAGTGTCAGCCTCACCTGGAAGAAGTTGATCTGCACGGTGCCGTTGCTGAGGTGCAGGATGATGGCGCTGCGGGTCCGGAACCACGTGCAGAGGTAGGGTAAACGGGCCAGCTCGTCCCCTTCCCGCGGGGTGATGTTAGCACCTGCCTTCAGCAAGTGCTCGCTCATGTAGTTCCGGAAGTATTTCAATAGTGTTATCTGCAGAGAGGAAAGGCTGTGAGCAGACAGACTGAGGATGACCCCTGCTATCTGGGGAGGGCAGGGGCTGCTGTCACAGTCCCGGAGCCTCCCTACATCTTTCAGAGCTTGAGGCATCGCTGCACAAACTTGTGCAAATTCTCATACTCAAAGTTAACTGGGTCTGTGATACTTGAGACTCATTTTGCTGAACACTTCGGTACCTGTAAGTCTTGTGAGCACTTATTTCTGTGAAGCTGCTCATAAACGAGCCTCAGATAGCAACTAGAAATAAAGTTAGAGCTGCTAGTGTCTGCCCCTGGGGCCGTGAGGAAGCCTGCAAAATGCCAGTGACCCCAAGTTACAGATGATCCTCTTCGGGACCCACCCTTCCAACAAAACCCAACAAGGCTGGCAGAAGTCTCACCAGGTGTAGCCACCCTCCACAGGGAGGGCTCCCATCCCCAGGACTGACCTTCTTGTTCAAGGCAGAGGGGTAGGATCTCACAGTGAAGTAGGACTCGGTGCTGTTTTGCTCGATGTACTGCAAGCTGTCCCCATCATTGTACATAATAAGACGAGTGGAGTCGTTGAAGAGAACTCCAACGCTGTTGTCACACAGCTGGTAACCTAGTTCAGAAGGGAGCCCATTACGCCTTCAAATACATGGGATGACCGGTTGTGTGAAATATGAAGGCAGGAGGTTGTGTCATCTAGGGGTTCCCCAACAGCCACCCCACCAAATCCCTGCCAGGTCTAAAGATTCTCCTCTTTGTGGAGGTCTGGGTGGCACTTTTCCTCTTCTGGATTTGTCATCCTCCCTTGTTGCACAACCTGCTGCAGAAGCAACTTTAACGGCCACAGTGGGTACATGTGCTCACTGGGGAGCGAGGCCAGCCATCTCACGCAGCAGGTAGCCATTTTCCACCTTAAAGTGGCCTGGGCTGATGTTTGGTGATCACTACTCTGGATTCACTGCATATTTGGTAATGTTCCTGGCAGCAGTCTTGGACACACACTGGAATACTGCGATTAAAGAACCAGACCTATGCAATGCCCAGATCAAAGCTTCCCTCAGCCTCTCCAGAATCCAGAAAAGGCTGAAGTATTGCCCCCACATTATTTACCTAGACCATACTTATCCGAGTAGTCCACCCATTTGCTAACCCAGAAGATGGGAATGCAGGCTGGGTCTTCAGCTTCTTCTGCAAAGAGGAAAGGAGTTTGTTAGAAGACGTTTCACAGCATCCTGTACACCCCAGCAAGCAAGCAATGCCAAAAGGAAGGTAAGTAGCTATTACATCACTTCTCAGCCTTCCAGTTTGAAATTGAGGTCAGCTGGTCTCTCACTTCAGACAACAACATCAGAGTGACAGAGAAGCAAGTCATCCAGGAAGGCCAGTGCCTGTGGGATTGTCCCCAGACTCACCTTGTCTCACTGCCACTTTCTCAGAGGGCTTGGCCGAGTTGACTGCCGTCAGCTGCTGTAACATGTCAGCTAAGTGACAGTCAACAGCATCTCCCAGCTCCCGCAGCCCAGCTACATCTTCCTTTTCAGGCAAGTTCTCTAGTGCAGGGCTGTCTGGTCCTGGGCCAGGAAAGAGAAGAGTGTGGAGGCATGACCAGGGAGTAGGTTTCTGAAGGCACCAGATTTACATTCTACCCTAGCTCTAGGAAAGTCATTACATACCATATAGCTAAAGCTAGTGCTGGCACTTCCTCCCTGCTTTGGTTCTGGGCAAAGAGTGAGGAGACCTCTCTCTCATTCACAAAATGCTCCAGGTTTTCGTAAGAATCGGGAGAAGTGGTGAGGGAGCACCACATTCCCCACCAGTGGTTCTGGATGTTGCTGGAGGCCAGGCAGGCTCTCATCCAGCACTGCAGTCCAGCCTCACCTCCAGACACTTGCTCTTACCTTTGTTGAGTGCAGTCAGTGGCTTTCGCCCGTTCAGCTCAGGTCCACTGGGAGCAATTGAAAATCTAGGTGCAACGGTGAGGCAGCTGGTGGGCAAACGGCTGGGGATGTATCCCGACGTGAAAAACTCGTCATTCAGCAACTCGTCGATAGTTGGGCGCGTGGCAGGGTCGGACCTCAGCATCTTCTGGATGAGGTTAGCAGCTACGGGGTTGATGTGCTAAGAAGAGACGGGCAGAGTTTAGAGACAAGGGCCAGGGGACAACACACACTAGCGGCAAATGCATTGGATATACAACCCAGGGGAAGTTCTGCTTGGAGCAGAGCTCCTGTGCTGCGTCAGGCAAGCAGGATGCAAGCCTGGGGAAACAGAATTGGGCAGGCATGGAGAGTTGTCTCCCGACAGCATGCAAAGCCTAAAGTTGACTGACTTTAGCAAGACTGAATCAACAGCAGCAGGATGAGCTGGGGACCTGGCCCAGACCTCATGGACTTGAACGTGTCCATTTAACCCCACATGCCAAGTGCCCAGCTTGGATTTTTGCTGGATTACAAGGGAGCTGCTGGCTCCCCAGGAGGAAGCTGGCCCTACAGGTTCACTCTACCACCGACTAAGACATCCCATTCCTAGCATTCCGCAATAAGAGCTGTTTCACCATTATGTGAGAGCCCATTAAGTGCCAGAAACAGGATGGTGCAGCAGAAGGCTGACTGAGAACTGCTGCAAGGTGAACGGGTCCACCCATGGGAAGCACCATACCTTGGGAATAGTATACTCATTCTTCTTGATTCGGATGTACGTTTCTTTTAGACAAGAAGTTTCAAAAGGCGGTTTCCCCACCAGCAGAGTGTACCTGCACGTTTACAGACAAAAGGGTGTCAGTTTTGCAAAAAAGACTCTGAGACTTGTGTGCAGAGGTGACCCTGTCCTAAGCACCCCCTGGGACTTTCCTGGCAGAGGGAACACACTTGGCATTGGACAGGCAGTAATGCAGACAGCTACATGTACTGTCCCTGGTTTCTGTCCCCTGAAAAGGGAAGCTGGGATCTAGTATTCTCTAGAGAAAGTCCCAGTTAAGAAATGGGGGCTTTTGGGAAATGCCTCGAAACGGCCGTGCTGCATAGCAGATCAGCCCGCAGACACACACGCACCAGCGTGCGCAGAGCACGGGGGAGGTCGTGTGCTGGCTGGCAGTGGGGCTCAGCCAGGGCAGGCGCTCTGGAGACAGCGCACCCAAAGCTTCAGCTCACACCAAAACCCAGAGGGGCCAATGAGACCTGGACCATAGGGACTGCCTGGCCCCGCATCCAGCCCGTAGCATGGCTGCACAGAGGCATTTTGACTCACATGATGCAGCCGATGGACCAGATGTCCACCTCGAAGCTGTGCCCCTTCTTGCCCAGCACCTCTGGGGCAATGTAGTTGGGGGTCCCACACAGGGTCTTCTTGCGCTCGCCGTCATACTCCACCTTGGTGGCCAGGCCAAAGTCACCTAGGAGAGACGGGGTGTGACCGGAGATGCCCTGGATGGCTGGTCCCCAGGGCTGGGGTCCCTGCCGTGGGGCAGCCACGGGGGGCTGGCGGGGCATCACGTCACAGGCACCTACCGATCTTCACCTCCATGTCGTCGCTGAGGAAGAGGTTGCCCAGCTTGAGGTCCCGGTGAATGACGCGGTGGCTGTGCAGGTACTGGCAGCCCAGGATGGTCTGGCGCAGGTAGTACCGCACCTCGGGCTCGCTCAGCGCCTTCCGCCGCTTGTGCAGCTCCAGCAGCGACTGCGGGAGACGGTCAGGACCGGGAGACACCGACACCCCCCCGCCCGCCACCCGGCGGGTCCCGCCGCCCCCCACCCCCCGCCGCCCCCCCCCGGCCCCTCACCCTGCGGCGGCAGAGCTCCAGCACGACGTAGACGAAGTCGGCGTCCTCGAAGAAGCCCTGGAAGCCGACGACGTGGCGGTGGGCCAGGCTGCGGTGGATGGCGATCTCCATGGACATCTTCTCCTTCTGGTGCGGCTTCACCAGCAGCGACTTGGGCACCACCTTGCCCGCGAACACCTCGCGGCTCTCCGCCTCCGCCAGCTCGTAGCACCGCGCGAAGCCGCCCTTCCCCAGGAACCGCCCGCGCACGAAGCTGCGCCGGGTCCGCGGGTCCACCAGCACCTTCGGTACCTCCTTCCCGCCCGCCGCCGCCGCGCCGCCCGCCCGGGCCGGCTCCGCCAGGGCCGCCGGCCGCGCCGCCTTCCCGCCCGCCGCGCTCATGCTGGGGCCGGGCCGCTGCGGGTGCTGGGGGAGCGGGAGCTGCGCCGGGCCGAGGCCGGGGGAGGCTGAGGCGGAGGCCGAGGCCGAGGCAGGCGCTGCCCGATTCAAACGCGGCCCCGGAGCGTTACGCGCCCGCGGCCGCTCCCCATTGGCCGAGAGGATTTAAAATCCACGCCGCCCGCCGCGGGGCACCATGGGAGCGCCCCGCCCGCCGCGCTTAAAGAGACAGGCGCCGCAGCGGGAGGGCGGGGACGGAGGCGCCGCGCCACGCCCCCACGCGAGACGGGGCGGGGCGGAAGGGGGGCCGCACGGCGCGTGCTCCGGCGGCCGTTGGCGGGGCCACGCGCGGTCCGCGGCTCCCGCGGGACACGCGTGGGGTGCCCGGGCGCCGTTTCCCCGCGGGAAGGAGCGGCCCAGCGCCCCGCCGCAGCTCGGCCCGGCCCGGCCCGGCCCCCGCCGGGCTCGATGCGGCCCCGCCGCCGCTCGGGCTGCGGCCGTTCACCCGCGCCCACGGGACTCCCCGGGCCGGGGCACGAAGTACTGCGTGAAGGGAAATTCGCCTGGGAGCTTGTGCCTGGCGTGGTTTTCTCTGGGACGGAAGCTGCGATTAGGCAGTTCGTTCCCCTGCAGCTTTCTGTGACACTCCCACGTGCAGGCACGGCCCCTTCACAGAACACATGTCCACGCTGACCCAAAAATCTGGTCCCTTTGCCGATTTTTACTCTGTAGAATCCCACCCGCTCCCGGTGCCCCTCGGTCACCGAGGGTGACGTTGTGGCTGCTGAGCGGGTCCGTGCCTGACCTCGTTAACGATCTTTGCGCTCTCCTATTCCCACCCACCCCACGGACACACTGCCCAGTGAACCAACCTCGGCAGCGGCCCACCGCCGCCCTGGGGCCCCCAGAGCTGCTCCCGCGCTCTGACGCCACTTGCCAAGAGGAGTAACCGCGCCGGATGTTCTCACCCCTTCCCCTGACCTCGCTGGCGCAGAACAGAGCGCCACTGAAAAATAACCAAGAACCGCACAAAACGCAGCCCCAGCGCCTCGGCCCGCGAGCCTGCCTTCTCCCACCAGGCACGCACGGTCCCACCCTGCCGAAACCGGGATGAGGACGGCGACTCAACCTTGCACGCCTTCCCTTCCCCATCAGTGAAAGCTGCTTCTTTCAGCCCTGGCTAACAAGGAATAGGTGGTCCTGGCCAGCATACTCCATGCTTTTGCAATGTGCTGGACCCGCGGCTACTCCAGATGACAGCCAGCTGGCCTTTAACTACCGACACAAGCCACTGGTCGCTCCAGGGTGGCCTGGAGAGGCCAGCGCACGGGACCAAGCTGCGAGCCCTGCAGATCACTGCAGCCAACAGTTAAGCTGTTACTCCCCCAGCGGAGCCAGATCACCTCGGGAAATTCTGCTCCACGCAAAGTGGACACAGCCTCCACTTCGTTACCTTCCTGCACAGCCCCTCACGGGCAGTGGCTCTTGGCCGTTCCTTACGCTGAGCAGCTGCAGTTCTGAAGAGCCATCAGCACCCAGCCCAGAGCCTCTCGCAGCAGAGGCAAAGTGAAAGAGAAGGTGTGTGTTCCCGAGGTTTCTGAACGCCCTGAAATAAAAGCAGCACGACCCGCCCGTCTGGGTCAGAGCAAACGGGAGTAAAGCACCTAGGATCAATGAAGCAATACAGCGACTCAGTGTTTGAAGTGATCACTGTTTGTACAAGATTCCTGAAAGAAGGAACTTCCCTCCCTGAGGGGCATGCTTCCCCATGCACCTGCAGCTCCTCCTTGGCTACGCAGCAAAGCCCTCCCTTGGAAGTCACGTTTGATTGCACTGCGCTAGACTGATCGTTGCCATCAGAAACTCATAATTTCCCAGGGCTGTAGTAGCACACTGCAACCCACTGACACTCCATCTTTCCAGAGCTGGCAGAGGCGTAGAGGTGAGCCCAGGTCAGAGGGATGCTTCGGAGGACGGGAGGATAAAGTGGCCAAATCTAAGGAATGTTAACAGTGCTGAGTGTTTGAGATCTTCAGTGGCGACTTGGTTTTAGACCCTGGCAGAGGCCACCTTAACAGAGACAATAAAAGAGGTTTTAATTAAGGCAGAAGGGTCATCTCAGCCTGCTAAAAGGAAGAGTAGGCCAAGAAACATGTAACTGTGCAGTGACGTATCCCTCCGTGCACTACAGCTGTGCTGCTCAAGTGACCGTGGAAAGGCATCACTCAGACGCTTCCAGCTGCCATCCCACTCTCACTCTCAAACTCACATCCTGTAATTTGGCAGCCGCCTCTTCCCACCTCTCTCCCATGCCAGCAGCCTAGCTTCATGCTGCCCAACTGCGGCCATTAATCAAGCGATCCCGGTGAAATGTACTATGTGGTGTTGAAACTTTGAAGTGACACCATGGCAACACAGCACACACAGCCCCCTCCTGACCAAATACAGGGCAGCTTCCCACGCTTAAGAGACAGCTGACGGCAAGCTAAAAGGGCAAAGTAGTACTTGCAAGTAGCAGCATAAACCCCTAAACCTCTGACTTGCAGGAAATCTTGCAAGAATCCCCAAACCCGTCAGGCCTTGTGATGGGGGAGGCCTCCTACAGCCCCTCACTGCAAATGGCTTCTGAAAGGGCTAGTCAGATCCTGAACAGCAGAAACTAAACATTTTTGGAAACTGAAGTCCCTTAGGAAGCTGCCTGTAGTACAGACACAAGGAACACTTAATACTTTTTCACGTAGGTGGAAAAAGTGGCGAGCCTGGGCCTTTCACACGGACACCCCCCTGAACCCACAGGGGATTGCAGGAAGAACACAGCTTCCTTCTGCGCTTGTCTCCACTCCCACTTCAGGAGGACTTGAGGAACGCAGCTGCCACTGAACAGGCATTTCTAGCCAGTATGGGACTAGGCGGTACAACAGTCCCGCTGAGTCTGGGCTTCCAGTAAAACACTTCACCTCTGTCGAAACCTGACAGACATGACCTAACCGATCCACTGCATCGAAGAGCTCAGTGGTACCAGCCAGGTTGTTGCAGCTTCACCACAGAATCTCATCTTCTCGTCCCAGCTGCGCTCCCTGCCATGAGAAGCTGGCTCCAGCTCCTGTTTTTTTGTACAGATGCAAAAGGAGTCACGCCATCTGGGATGGCTAGACCCAAAAAGTGGCCATTTCCAAGTGCCTGAAGCAACACTACCGGAGCTACTGCTGTACCAAATAGGTGTGCCTAATGTTTCAGTGCTGAAGAGAGGATTTTACAGTCACCCTGGTGGCTTTAGGATTCTAGCTTCAGCACAAAGAACAGAAGCAAAGACAGTCTGTGTCAGAGCCATTATAAAACAACAATGCTGGAATCATTTGTGGGTGAAAGTCATCAGCTCAGAGGCAAAAAGAAGAAGCTGTTTCACACTGTACTTCACTTTTTTAATGCACCGACACTGTAATAGTCACAGCACAAGAGACTGCGGCTCATGTGCCCAGGCACAGCAGAAACCTCACTCTAGTCTCAAGTTTGATTTGAAGAGTCACAACCTTGAGTCGCTTGAAAAACTGCAGAGGCTTTAATTTATGTACAATAAAAATACAAACAAACCAGTCAGTGGTTTTACATTTGATTAACAGTAGTTACTACACACTTTAGTATTTGTACAGCTGTTTGCTATTTAAGGTGTATGGGCACTTTGCATTATACAGAACAGCTGAAGGCTCCAGGGCTGCTGAGCTCACAGCCATACACCTACTACATAACTCATATGTGTCCTGGCCCTAGCTGCTACACTACAACATGCAGGAGCCCCAGTTTTAAAAGCTAGAGAAGAACGATGCTAAGCTTTACTATAACACAACCAGAGCAGGCAGATTCATTTTTAGCCAGTTGTCTGGTACTGAGTCAGGTGCACACAAGTGCCAGCTGTCCCCAACTTTCACAGACCTGCTCCCAGCAAGAATTATTCCTGCTCTACTGCATATCCAAAATGAAATGTTCACTCTTTTCAAGAAGTCTGAATCTCCTTCTTCAGTTTTGTAATGCAGAGAAGCACCAAAGAGCTTTCTGCAAAGATACAGAATAATAAATGGGGACAATTGCAGCATTCTCTCACCCACCTCCGGTTTCTGCGTTTGATTACCCACTTTCTGCCGCACTGAATTCTGTGAGTGACATGGCAATCCTCCTTCCAAAGCCCTTTGGCTCTTTAAGGTCTGCGATGTTCAGGAAGCAGAACATTCATTGGCCATGAGAGTGCTAACCCTGCGTGACGGGTGAGAGCACAGGACTGACGTCTACCTTAAGAGCTAAAAGCTAAGAAGTGTCCTGTCAGGCAAGGTCTAGAAAGACAGGTTTCAATGTCACCCAAAAGTCCTAAAGCCTAAAGATGATGAACAATACCCTGTCCCTATAGGAGAGAATCTCAGTCCACAGGGAGAAAAGGAAGAGGCCACCCACCTCAACACGCAGTGCTATAGAGTGGCAAATATTTTGCTGAAGGAAAGCACTGGATCTAATGAACCCTGGTAAGTAACTGCCCATGACAGGCACATAGGCCACACAGCACTTCCATTCTAGGATAGAGAACGCTTCTAGCAAATGTAAACCCACTTGCTTTGGGTTAGGAACAGAATTGACATGAAAGACAAGCTTAGGCTGCAGAGTGTGCGTGGTCAACTCTGCCTCGTTCCCCAGCTGCAGGAAGGAGATGCTGCCCTAAAGGGAATTGTATCAGCTTTCCTAACTCCAGAACATTTAATGGCACAATTCAGACAACATGGAATGAATTACATTCAAATGAGATACAAAGTTTAAACAACATGACACAGCAGCTTTCACGAGGGACTGCTTGGCCAGACCATTAGTGTTGAGGAACACTCACAGAAGTGCTCAGGAACAGCGGAGGGCTGTGCCCCGGTCTCACTGAACAATATCCCTCTTCCCGCCCCCAGAATACTCCCGCATGCCTTTACTGCTCTGAAACACGGTAAATAGGCTACTAGACCTGAGTGAGCGGCAAGAACTTCTGGTAATAGCTCTTTGTGACGTCAATCATAAGCTCCTGGGTACATTCTGGGAGTTCACCAGAGAAGAGTCCTGGAAGAACAACAAGAGTACAACCATCAGCGTTCTTGCAGAAGAAAACAGAAATGAGCTTCCATGCAACGTTCAAAGCAGTGACTTGGATTGAATTGTAAGTAAATACTAGTAGAGCAGCAAAGGGCTCTTCTCTCACGTCAAGCGATACAGTAGGATCGTTCCCATTGTACCCCCTGGGATGGGCATCAGACAGACTGCTGCAGCTGGGTTCTGTAACAGCTTCCGCTGTTCCCCGGAAAACACTATCAGAAGATAAACGATGGACTGTGCAATTTGTACAATGAGATCTCCGGCACAGCCAGGTCGATGGGCAGGAACTAAACATTCATATATCACAGTTTAATGTACCTACCTCGCTATTAACATATGAATAATGAGCAGGTGGACTTCCTACCGTTTGAACCACTGAAATACCTGCAAACCCAGAAACCACGGAAGGAGGAGCGCTCCCTTTGCCAGAGCCTAATGCCTGCTGGGTTCCAGAAGCCTGCAAAGCTGTGTTGCTTACTGTACAGGATGGCCACAGCTGGCATCTTAGTAATACTGTTCTGAGTAAACATATCCTACCTAACGTACACTAAAGCACTGAGTTTCACAAGTTAAAATTGTCACTTTTCAGTTCATCAAGTGCCCAATACCTTTATTTCTAGGCACTGAATGCTAATAGGCAACTTTGTCATACCAATCTCATTTTAAAGTAAGAATACGCACATTATCCACACTTCTGTGCAAGTAAAGTTAGAGGGAGCATACCTGGGCAGCCCGAGAAGACTGTGAAGGGTGGGACTACTGTCTCAGGAGGTAGTACTGTGTTGTCTAAGATTTTGCAGCAGTCTTTCAAAACGCATCTACGACCCTAAAAGAGAGATTAGGTAAAGTTTATACTTAAAATACTATATGCTTTTGCTAATTCCTGAGAAGTTACCTAATTTTCAACAAATTTAACTGCTCAAAACACATTCTATATAAGGGGTCACAGGAATAAATCTTTACCCTGACTCTTTGTAACAGAATTCACTTTCTTTTTTTGAGGAAAAAAAAGTCTGTTTGCTCTCAACTAACACATGTATGGGCAGCTGCATGTTAACACATGTCAATGCGCAAACTGGAACCTAGAACCCAAGTCACGCAGGAACGTAGCAAGGCCTTCTCTAACTCAGCAGACAGCAACCTTGACTATTTTGCGTTATTCCACTTGTACTTTGTGGAAAGGCTGTCTTTCCTGGACAGTCCCATTAGCCACAATATTGTTGGGACGAATTCTGCAAACAGCAGTCAGCTGAACCCGCTATCCTCAGAATAGCAAAACTGAAAGCACCACTTTCTGTGAAGAAGTAAAAGGAGGAGAAATGGACAGCACAGTGTAAGTATGTTTGTTCCAGCCAGCTCGCGCGGATACCTTTCCACTGTTGTTACAAAGCCTCAACAGTACTCAAGAGTTTAAAGGAAAGACAGGGAAATGGCACTCACAATGACACAGTTTTTGCCTATGTGGACATAGGAGCCAATCTGGGCTGCATTGACAACACAGTCCTCTTCTATGAAGACGTGGTCACCGATGTGGAGAGGGAAAAAAGCCACCCTGTGACAGGAGAGTTATTTGTTCAGGTGTACGACATAGACTGATCCGTGACACTGTTAGACCCAAAATCACACTGTGGAGTCTCGCTCCCATCTCCAGCTGCATTACCAGAGGTAGATATGATGCTAAGGAAGATTAAACAGCAGCTGGTCTTTTCTCATCTCCTTCTAAAGGATGGCAAATGAACAACAGGAAGACGTTGTGAATAAACAAAGAACAAGTGAAACATTCTCCGCTTAGCTATTTTAATATATCCCAGCCATATTGTGCTCTGAAAGGAATGCTAACCCTCAAGGGAAACCTGAAAGTTTGAGGAAATGGCAGGTTTAGAGGACATATTTCTGCAAATTGTTGCAAAAGCAACACAGCCCTCTGAACACAGATCTCAGCCAAACCAATGTATTTTCTTAAGCGTACAGATTTTATCTTCATTTTCCCTAAACAAAGGGGACCTCTTACCCTTTACTAAACTTCTTGAAGGGCGGTCTAATGACACTGCGGCTTTTCACCACACAGTGTCGTCCAACCCGTACGTTTGCCAGGTCACCGCGGATGATGCAGTCGTTCATAACTATTGTCTGGAGAAGAAAAGAAACATAAATGAGCTCCAATTTCTACCCATGTTACCAGTTCCTATACAGACTCATGCAGAGGTCAGGCCACTCCAGTGAGATTACGTTACCTTACAGACGATTCTTAGTGAAAAGAAAAGTGAGTACAAAGCAAATGACACAGGAGCCTGGAACCACCAGTTGTGCTCCCATCATGCCAGTGAGCTGCACAAAGCGAGCCAATACACAAGGCAAGGCTTAAGCACAAACAGAAATACGTTGTTGCACGGATCAAAGCACCACGATCCACTCGCAGGCAGAGGAAGCTCTGTTTGTGTTCTCAGAGAGCAGAGCTCCAGTACCACGGGGCAGATTGCGGTTGTCAGCAGAGAGCAGAGCAGCGCGGGTGCTGCTGCGGTGGTGACAGGGACCCCGCGGCTCGGCCGCGCTCCCCTCCCACCCAGCCGAACTGCAGGGCGGAGCGAGGTACCGGGGCGGGGGGATACGGCAGCCCCCTGCCCGCCGCCTACCTTGCCGTTGAGAACGATGTTCTGGCTGCCGCACAGCACGGACTGTCGGCTCACCTTATTGCCGGACGCCTGCGGGGAGAAAGGGCGGGTCACCGTGGCCGCTCGGAGCCCCCAGACGCCTCCCGGGCCCCGCCGCCGCCGCACCCCAGCGAGCCCCACTCGACCCCCTCAGTCGGCGCCCCGGCCCCGGCCCCGGCCCCGGCCCCGGCCCCGGCCCCGGCCCCCCGCACCGTCTCGATGTACTCGGACTTGTTGTAGAGCATCTCGCTCAGCTCCATGGCGGCGCCGCTTCCGCACAGCCACTCCCAGCTTCCGGTACGTCACTTCCTCCCGCCAGCGAGCGCTTCCGCCGCGGGCGCGACCTATGGCGGCCCGGTTGCCATGGGCACGCACCGCCCGCGCGCCGCGCGCTTCCCGCGGGCGGCGGCCATGGAGGGACCGGCGGCCATGGAGGGACCGGCGGCCGCGGAGGGGGAGGCGGCGGGCGGGGGGGCCCTCAGCGGCGCCGAGAAGGAGAAGGTGCGGGGCCGGGCGGGACCGAGCGGGGCTCGGGGCGGCGGGCGCGGCGCGGCGGTGCCAGCCCGGTGCGTTGTGTCTTGCAGCTGAGGGAGAAGCTGGCGCTGCTGAGGAGGGAGTACAGCGAGACCGTCAGCCGGCTGCGGGTGAGCGGGCCGGGCCGGGCCGGGGGCGGGGGGGCTCGGCCCGGCCGGGCGCGGGAGGAGGTGCCGGGAGGCCGGTCCCAGCCCCGCGCCGGTGTTGTGTCCGCAGCGGGCGCGGCGAGCCGAGAGAGCCCGGAGCTACGGCCGGGGCACGGCGGCGGAAGGAGGCCGGCGGGAGCGGAGCCCCGCAGGTAGGAGCCGGCAGGCGGCCTCCCGCTTCGGGGCGGGTCGGCGGGAGCGCCCGGCGGGCCCCGTGTGCTCCCCCTTGTCCTCGCCCAGGCGGCGGGTCCGGGCCGGTGAGGGCGGGGGGGGCCAGCCCAGCCCAGCCACCGTCGCCCCTCTGTGCCCCCGCGGCCCGTCCTGCCGAGCCGGGGACGGAGCCCAGCTCTGCTGACCGCCTGGCTCCGGGCTGCGCTGTCCCCCCTCTGCAGCTGCTGCCACGTCCTCTGCCCCCCCGTGCCCACGCCCGGCCTTTCCACTGCTGCTGAATCCTCATCTGCCGTAACATCTCCTCTCCTTTCACCTCGCCAGGTCTGCAGTGCTCTCTGATCCCGACTGCAAGATCCCACTCTTGCGCTCCTAACAAAGTCGCCTAGTTTTACCGTGTGATGTTTTTCTTGGACAGGACTTGGGAGTACTTTACTCATACGACATTTTTTCCCACAGGTTCTAGAGATAACATATCTCCTAGTGCTGACAAACATGAAACTTCTCAGTTACAGACTAAAACCTGCTCTGATCTTGACGCAGAGAAGAAAACATCTGTCGCATTTAAACATGTACCCGAATTCTCCAATAATGAGATTAGCCTGCAGGACAGCTCGCAGGCAGAAAGCATACAGGCTAGCCCGGAAAACCTGTGCTGCGGAATTGTTAGGCCTGCCCCTGAGGAGAAAAAACCCCAAACCTCCAGAAGCTTGATGAAGCTGAGGAGACGGACGAAGGCTCTGGTATCGGAGGAAGGGGAATCAGTGCGTGATGTGCATCTAATCAGCGCTGATGAAAAGGTGAAAAATCAAATTGCCAGTACAGAGGAACTTCGGTCACCAGTCTTCAGGCGAAGCGGTCTCTCGAACACTGAGGAAAACGCTCAAAGAGCATCCAGACCAGCCCTTGTGCAGAGAGAAGAAAACAGTTTCACTCCTCCTGATGCAGCATTAGGAGTTGTACAAGACATGCTTGAAGACAGCGTCCCTCCAGGAGTGCCTGAGCGGCTCCTCTGCGCGCTGAGGGACAGCAGCGATGTCTGGCAGCCTGAGTCCCTGAGTGCTGTGGCCACACCTGATAACCGTGAGCCTGCACAACTGTGTTCAGAGAATGATGACTCTGTTTTACTTGACACCAGTGGTGATGGAGGAAAAGAATCTTTCAGTATAATAAAACAAATGGACGGTGAAAGTATGTGTGAAGATCAGGGAGAATTACATAAGCTCTTGGATTTTATGTCAGAAAATGAAGTATTGCCTGCTGACGGAAATAATACTGTAACTAATGAGAGCAAAAGCCATGAAGGAAATCAAAGTGGCACTAATAGCTTAAATCCCTTTCCTACAGATCTTGCTCTGGGCAACGTTGAAGAACTGTTGGAGAATCAACAGCTTGAAATTCGGTCAAGAATTTCTCGTCCAGAAAAGGTGACAGCTCCTGAAAGCTCACTGAACTCTTGCACGGTGGTTGAAGGGCTTCTTTTTCCGGTTGAATACTACGTTAGGACAACGCGACGCATGTCTAATTGCCAGAGGAAAGTGGACCTCGATGCTGTAATTCTTAGCCAGCTGGGCAGAAGCAAGAAAGGTCAGCGAAGTAAGTGCAAGCAGAAAGATACAAATTCAGGTCGGCCCTCCCAAGAAAGAGTTGAAAATGATTTGGAGTCAGGGGTCGTGCCGTTCCCTTTTCTTGGCGCAGAAAATGATCCAGCAAATTCAAGTAGTCCTCAGAAATCTCTCTCTGCATCCAGTGGTAGCAGCACTTCACTTGGATCGATTTCTCAAAATGGTATCACTAGCATAAAGAGAGATCAGAGACGATCACAGAGGAAACAAAAGGGAAGAAAGTCCACCTGCAAACCCCCTGTGCATCAAGTGTCACAGGAGCTTATAGCGAGTTTGGATCTCATAACAACGAGGGAAAGCAGTAGTCTGCCATCAAATGAGTGTCAGAGTGAAAAGGAAAACTGTGAGGCTAATCTTGAAAAATCATCTTCCGATGAGAGAAGATCGTCTGCTGCTGCAGCTCTTGGGTCTGGAGAGCCAGAAGTGACTGGCACTCTACAGCCAATGAGTGCTGATCCTCCTCCTGCAGGAAGCCAAGTGCCTGGCAAATGCCGTAAGACTCTGTTAGAACAGGTTCAAAATCCACTTCAGAACAGCGATTCTCTGAACCCAGGGAATGAAACTTTTGCCAACCATATAGGAGATCTGGAAGCAAACTTAACTGTGTGCCAGGCTGATAAACATCCAGTGGAGCATGTTAAGAACCAGCGCGTGCAAGGAGCCTGCAAGGCTGAGCAGCTCCCGGCGATTGATGTCCCTCTGCGCCGCTCCCTGCGTTCCTCTGCCAGACAGAGAGCCAGTCAAGTCTCAAAAGGTACTTCATCAAATATAAGCACTCCCTAAAGCTACAGCCCGAGAGCAAGGCAGGGAAACGTCCCAGTGAGTGCATGCACTGCTGTTCACACCCTGCCAGTTTTTTTTTTTTTTTCAAGAAAATCTGATATGGGTTAACTATTATTTTTTTAAAATAAGAGATTTTTTAAAAAAAAATTTAGATCATTGTGGTGCCCATGTTCCTTCAACAATTCCAGAAACTTCTGTTTCTGCACAGTGACGGGGAGTGAACAGCAATGCATGGACGAGGAGCAGGGCTGCTGAGAACTTCTTAAGCTGCATTTGCTGTTGGAGCAAATGTTGTGCACACTGATTTTCCAGCAAATGGATGTAAATCTGTTTCTCCAACTAAGTCTACATATTAATGATTTTTTTTTTTTAGGGCTGACAAGTGTGAAACACAAAGAGTAGGATGACAGTCTGAGGGTCTGTGAATATTGTGAAAAGAGAAAGTGTTGGGAGAAAACCAAACAAAACAAATTGACCAAGCGCTCGGTCAATTCTGTCGGTCTTTGGCAATAATCTTTTAGCTGAAGGCTTGATGCAGAGCAATTGCAGAGTGTAATGTCTTTTCAGAAAAGTGCCACCTCCATGTGTTAAGATGGATATGGCGTTTTTTGGGTGGGTTTTTTTGGAAAATAGATTAGAGTAACACTGTGGATGAGAGATTCTGAAAAGGCTAGTTGCTGGTTATTTTATGATGTGGTGTTCTCTCTTGTATTCTTGTGTTTTTCTTTGTCTAGATAAGAGCAAAAGAGGATGTAGCTATCCAACGGGTTCAGAGGGTTCTGCTTCTCTTGGCCTCCCTGCTATGGACCCCGATACTTGCGGCTCTCTTTTCTCCTTCCGCAGTCTCCAGTGGCTGGCCCCCAGACTGGGTATCAGAGAGTTTCACTTACCGGATGAGGAATTTGGACTACTAAAACTTGAGAAATTAGAATCTTCCCCTGTGAATGACTTGGAGGTTTTTGTTCCTAGTGTGTTTGGAGATGGTGTGGCTTCAGAGGACGCACAAGATGCACAAATGAATCCAGAAGGAAAAAGTCTCAGAAGTAACTTGATTTCGCCTTTCGAAAATGGATTGCCCAAGTTACATCATGTAGAAAGCCCAGCTTCCAAGAAGGAACTTTCCACGCATGAATTGCTATTTACTCCCATAGGGACTGTCTTAGCTGATGCTCCCACTCAGCCTGAGACTGAGATTTCCTCATCTGTTTTCCCTGTCGTGGGTGCAACCCCAGCTGTTTTACCATCGGTAAGCAGTGAGGTATTCCCCAATGCACCTTCTGTACCTCCCCCGCAAGCGAGCCTGCATTCCTCCAAAGGAGCGTCTGCCCAGGTTGTGGATGATGGGGAATGCAAAGACTCTGCCATTCCGTTGCACTTGGACAGCTGTGGTGCAGGATCTGCTAGAAAAGAAGAGGAACAAGGTACAGCATTTCCGTTAGAGGCTGAAAGAGGTCCCGATAATAAATCTGATGAGGCTGTGGCCTTGGAGAAGCATCAGCAGTCAGAGAACAAACAGCAGAGATCCTGCAGAACTTCTCCTGAACAGGTAACAAGCTGGCCTTTTTGCCAAGGGTACTAAGCCAGTGGTTTTGTGGGCGAATCCCCTTTTCCAGAGTCTCACCTGACTTCAGGGGAAAGACCTCTTTGTATGCTAGCCCTGCATGCTGTCTTTTAGCTGACTTGGTAGTTTGGTTTTCATCTGTTGCCTAAATTCTTTTGACCTCAAGAGCAAATTCTTTAAAATCCTGCTTAATGAAACTGGAGATGTGGGTTTCAATGCTTATTGCAGGATGCGTGTTTGAAACACGTATATGAACAAAAAGTTTCTGGTACCCACATAGTGTTGGTCTACCTTAAGGAAATTTTTCAGCTAGGACTTGGTAAAGGAGGTTAAATGACATGCGGTATGGGTACTGAGAGAATGACTTGTCTCTGAAGGCTGAGAGATGCAAAGTGGTGGAAGACAATTTTCAGGTGACACCAGGAAATAACCTGTCTGGGATCTCTTGTTTTTCAAAGACATGCAAGTACAAAAAGAGGTGCTCCTACCATAGCTCTCCAACAACTGCATGCAGAGTGAATTCATGCTTCTGCCTCATTCTTGCAGGTGCTGAATGTAATTTCAAAGTTGAATTATCCTCATTCTTTACTTGCTTGTGCAGAAAAAAGATGTAGCAGAACAGTTGACTCCGGTACTGCTTGATGGCCTGAGAGAAGAGAGCTTGCAGCTTGTATCAAAGCTAAAGGTGGGGTAAGATCAGATAATTGTTTACTGAGTCAGTAGCAGCTCTTTAATACCAAGTTTAACAAAAATGCAATACAAAATGCAGAATAGCTAGTTGAACAAAATAGATTGCTGTCTAATTTAATCAGTTCTGTCTTCATTTGCGGTAAAGCATGCTGCAAAGTTAGATTGCTGTATACCTCCTTTTGACTGACAAAGGATTTCAGTGTTTGATTCTGAATAATGAATGTCTAAACACATGCAAATGTCTTAACAAACAGAACTGCTGCATTTTTCTTTGGCCTCAGGTAAAATGATCTCAGCCCTTGTACCCCTGTTGCCTGCCCTGTGGCTCCTGTGGCCTCCTGTCACCATTTCAGACACTAAGTAACCCAGTAAGGAGCAAATTTTGTGAGGGACTATGGCACTGCCAAATACACATGTTGATGTTCGCACCCTTCTGGAACGGAGCCTTGCTTGTACATGCCACAACCAAGGCAAATCTTGCCCAGGACTGTTTGCACAGCTGAGCCCTCAGGTCATCTTCCTGCAGTGATGTCCTTCCGCCATCCTCTGTCTCGTAGGGCGTAGAGAACGGTTGGCAGGCAAGGAAGCAACATCTGTGGGAAAGCCCGTTGAACTCCAGATGAGCTTGCCGGGGCCTGGGTCACCTCTAGCTTTTCCAAACCAAAGTGCAAAGTTTTGCTCCAGAAGCAAGTCTGGGGGGGTTAGCACAACCAGCCAACAATAATACAGCTGAAGCTGAAGACTTTTTCACAAGGGAGAAGGGAAGGCCCTTGCTTTGTTCAGTTTTAAACTCTGTGCCACTGCCAGTCCTGTCTCCCGTTTGTGCAACAAGGGAAGCAAGTGCATGACTGCAGGTAGGTGGCACTCGGGCTTTGTGGTGGCTGTGCCGTGGTACCCCCAGTCCCGTCCCAGCTCTGAGCTGTGCCATGTCCCTGTCATTTCAAATGACAAGTGATTTTTGTGAAGTGAGCCAATGTATTTGCTGCTCTGAGGGTGAAACCCACCAGGCTTGTCTTCCTTGGTGCACTACTGGCACTCTACTCAAAATTAAACAGCATAGCCGTTAAGTTTTGGCCTCAAATTCTCATCACGCTGAATGTCAAGCTTTTTTCTTGGGCTGAACCTCCAGGTTAGATAACCGTGTCTATCAGAAGAAAAGCAGTGCTGATTTGCTTTGGACAGGATTCTTCAAGTTCCTGCGCTGTGGATGTGAGTACCATGTGGTGGGAAGCAGCTGGCAGGAGAGAGCTGTGCGTGGTGACTGCCTGTGAGAGTTCTGTCTCCCTGTGGAAACCTCTGGCATCCGACCGCTGGGCAAAGGTCTATACTTGGCAGCTTGGAGAGGTAGGAACACAATCCCTATTTCTAGAATTTAGGGCAACTTTCTTGCCCCAGCGTGTTAGTTCCCAAGATACAAGAAGCTTGCAGTCTTGGGTGCAAGGTGAGTTCTTTAGGTGGCATAAATTTTTCATTCCATCAGGCAACAGAGAAGAATGATCTGCACTGCTGATGGAGAAGGCCAGTAGCTTGTATGGTCGCGTGTTATCTGCTGGAATTTGATACTTCATGTACTGAATGGTGGCTGCACTGACTTGTGCTCTTTCCCCTTATGCTCCCTGGAGATGCTTTTTGTCTCTTATATCAATAGGGATTGTTTAATTAGGTAAACAGTCAGCAGAGAGTCCAGCTGTTAATCTAAGTGTGCTTCTTCAGAAGGATCTGAAAATTAGTTCTGCTCCACATCAATTTACTTGAAACACTCTAGAAAATGGAAATAAAGTCAAAGGGACATTGTGGGTGACACTGAGTTCTTGTTTTGCTGTCCTAGATTCCCGTAATACAGATCGTTCCTCTGCCGGACACCTGTAATCTCGTGTGTGTAGCATTGGGAGATTTGGAGATTGGAGAAATAAGGTCTTGTATTTATTTCTTACTAGCGCTTTGCACCCTGAATAGCTGCAGCTTAACTCTCCTCTTGTGTAGTAGTTGAAATGATCTCTTATTAATGTGTCACTTTCTCAGTTGCTTTAACAGTTGGAAAATGTGGAAGGGATTTCTAAAAATCGACCATAAAGACTTGCTTATTCTCCCCTAGAGGTGGTAGACTGTTTAAACACATGCTTATTTTTATATGCTATGGCATGTTTGAGTTATGCTTCCTTCTGTCATTAGGCGTACTTTTCTCTAATTTAGGCTCTTGCTTTATTCTTCTGAGACCGGCTCACTCAAGCAATCACTAGTAAAAACTGGAAACATAAAAGCTGTTCTTGGGCTAAAGGATAGGAGGCTGGTCAGCAGCAGCAGGACCATGCAAGAGCAGCAAGTGGAAATAGTATCGCTTTCAGAGACAGGAAGGTGAGTCTGCTGGTTTTGGGGTGGTCTCAGTGTGGCAGGTGGAAGAAAAGGAAGGAAACATCTCAGATGTAGCAAAGTGTCGGGTTCCTCTTCTTTCTGCAGATGTGCTGAGTGCAGAACACGTACTTGTTATTTTGACTGCCTTTTCTCACTTGCTAATCCGCTATTCAGGAGCAAGGACGGACAGACTTTGATGCCCCCCGAAGAAACTGTTTTAGCTTTTGCCGAAGTGGAAGGAATGAGAGACGCCTTGGTTGGCACCACTGCAGTGAACAGCATTGTTGTTTGGTCAGTGTTTCCTTTGAAATTAAATGATTTAGCTTGCAGGTGTACGTGGTGGCTGTGGCAGCTAGCTGCAGACGTTGTATCAGGGTGTTGGCTGGCAGCTGATTTGCCTGTGAAATGGTAATTGTTGAAGGGCCTACCGTCTGGCACTTTAACTTCTGTACAGTTGGACAGATAGTGAATGAACTGTGCTGCTGTAATTCCACTTGCTTTTGCATCATATTCATTACATCTCTTCCTGTGGCCTCTTGTCTTTGTTTGGTTTATGTGAAACCAAAAATGTGTCCATCTTGCATAGTGCTGTAACTATGATTAGAAAATAACAGACAGAGGACGGAAATGTAGTCAGAATTTGTATTTTCACCAACTGCAGGAATTTGAAAACAGGCCAGCTCCTGAAGAAGATGCACGTTGGTTACTCCTACCCAGCTTCCATCTGCCATCGAGCATATTCCGACTCTGTACGTACGTGAAACATGACACGCAGTTTATGCATGGACTGCACTGACTAACTGTGCTGGGGGCTTAAAGGATTAGGGTTTCTAGAGTGGATTGAAATATCAGCTCTATTTAGATACACTGAAGATATTTCAAAGGAAAATAGGTTAACTAGGAGAAATAAGCCAGACTGGCTACCTCGAATTCTTGGCTTTCTGCAGCATACTAATAAAATGAGTGGTGCTTCAAAGTGTATTCCAAAGCAGCAGCATCTTGGATGTGGGAAGCAGAAGTACTGTTGCCCAGTGCTGGTGCTTGGTCTCTTCCGTTTCACCAGGGGGTAGCTGCCAGCGTGGTGGTGACGGCACGCTGCCATTGTCGGAAAACCTGTTTGAAGTGGTTATTATTTCCATATACCCCGAGGATATCAACTGTTTGAAACCAAGATTCCTACTAATGATTCTTTCCCACCGGCTTCCAACTGTGCTGTGATTCCAGATGGATTTTTGTACTTTATCAAGGATTGGATTGTTTTCAGTGAGCATTTAACCTTTTGGGACAAGCATGTCTTGTCCGACAATGACGGCCTGAGTCAGGCTCTTGGGAGACTTCCTCAGAGTTTCTATCCCAGCGTATTTCGTGCTGGCCTGTGGCTGTTCTGAGAGCTGCTGTTTTCAGCTGTGCTGGTTTGCATGGAATTCTTGTTAAATTTATAAGCTCCTAGGGATTAAAACGAGGCCCAGGAATTTTACTTTAAATGTCACCTCATCCTACGGCAAGTTTAGCTTTTTCAGGCGGAAAGATAAGTGCATAAATCCATTGGGTCACTGAGCTGTCATTCTGTGGTATTGTACCAGCCCTTATCAGTCAGCAGCTGCTTTGGTTTTTATCTAATTTGATAAGGAAAGTAAACCATTTCTGTTTTATTCAGTAAAAGTAATGCATCACTGTCCATGGGGCTTTGATTATAGAGAGAACGTAGCAATTAATTTTTGGAAAATTCTTTGGGTTTTTTCCCCTCTTGCTGTTGTTTTTAGTGATGTATTTTTTCCTCTGTGCATCAGGGCCTTCTGTTTGTTGTTCTAAGTCATCCACATGCCAAAGAGAGTGAGTCCTGTGGAAACCCTGCATTCCGCGTGATAGCGTTCAACCCCAAAACAGCCAGGAGCGCGGGAGTGATGTTCTCTTCCCTCCCCCCTGGGCATGCGGGAAGGCAAGTACCTCGGGGACTCTGCGTGCCGGCTTCGTGGCTCCTTCGAGGCGGTTTTGGGGGAGAATCACTTAACGAGCTGAGTAGCGCTGCTGGCAGGGATCCATTGCCATCTTGCTGATGATAAGGAGGCCGCATCCGTCACTGCACGGTTGTCCTGCACAGAGGGTGGAATGGGGCGAGGGTGTTGGCTGTTTCCTGCCCGCTTCCTGCGCCAGTCTGCGCGCTGACCTCTGAGCTCCCGGCGTCACTGCGCGGCAAGGGGCTCTGCTGACAAAGGGGAGGCTCGATTTTGTGCATGCCATTCGCTTTTGTACATTTCTCCCCCCACGAAGTGATCGTGGAAAGGGTGTAACTGGGTTCATCAGGCAAACCCCCCTGGGAAAACGTCTGCACGTGAGGCGCGCTGAGCCCCCCTGCCGCTGAAGAGCGCTTTGCCGGGTTTATTTCTGTTAAGCAGCTGTGTGCGGCCAGACGACCTTTTCCTTCCTATGTCTTGCATTTTGAAGACTAAGCTGTTTAAGACGCGGTCTTGCAATGCGCTTACGTCCATCATCATGCTTCCTATGTGCACAAATACCGGCAGACTGAGGTCTTGGCTTGCTGAACGGTTTTCAAGTATGTTCCGAGGCTGCGGCAGGATTGTCTTGACATCCTTGGTTCTCGGGGGTGCTGAGGATACAACACGTAACCTGGCTTCCCACCGTTGGCTTAAATCTGCTTGTTAATTTTCTGTGTTAAAAACGAGCTGATTTCAAAGAGTGATGTGATGGTGTTTTGACAAACAAACTGCAGCATCGTGACCCTTCTGCCTACCGCCTTAGGTACCTGGAGGGCGACGTGAAGGATGCTTCTGCCGCCGCCGTGCTGACATCGGGAGCCATCGCCGTGTGGGACCTGCTGCTGGGGCAGTGCACGGCCCTGCTGCCCCCGGACCCGGAGGCGAGCTGGGCACTGGCCCGCTGGGCCACCACCGGTGCCTGCCTGCTGGCCGGGCAGCGGGATGGGACTGTCTGCCTGTACCGCTACCGGCAGCCCCAGCCCGGAGCGGCCTGACAGCGGGCTGGGGGCGAGGGCCCCCCTCGCCGGCAGCTCCGGCGGAGCCTGGCGCTTCAGCTGCCGCCTCGGGGCCGCCGGTAACGGGCTCGGGGGGGCTGTGTGTGCGCTCGGGGGCCGGGCACCGGGCGGGCTGGCGCCTCGGTGTGTGCAACGCCATTAAACCTGTTTGCTTTGGAACGACTCCGTGCCTGCTGCCGTGCCGGGGGGGCTGCCCGGGGCTCCGCGGCGGGGGGGCGGGGATGGGGAGAGACGGGACTGCCCGGGGCTCCGCCGCGGGGGGGGGGCTGCTCGGGGCTCCGCTCTGCGCGTCCGCCGGCCGCCAGGGGTCGCTGCCGCCGCGCCCGGCCCGTGGCGGCACCGCCCCGCGCCGCCGTGCGCACGGGCCGCCGGGAGCGCGCGGTGCCCGCTGGGAACAGGTCACCATGGCGGCCCGTGTCCTCTCGGCCTGCGTCCGCCGCCTCCTGCCCCGGCCGCCCCCGGCCGCCCCGCGGCCCGCCGCGCTCGGCACCCTCTGTCCCCGCCGCCCGCGGGCCCCGCCGTGCGCGGCCCCGCCACCGCCGCGGCCGTTGGCGCAGGTAAGGCAAGGCAAGGCCCGGCGCCGGCGGGCGGGCGGGCGGGCAGGGGGCGGCGGGCGGCCCGGCGCTGCCCGCTGCTGCCCGGTCTCTTGCAGGTGCCGCGGGCGGCCTGGCCGCCGTGCCGCCGCTTCTCCGACCTGCCGCCCCTGACCTTGGCGGACATCAAGGACCGCGTCCTCTACGTCCTCAAGCTGTACGACAAGATCGACCCGGAGAAGGCGAGTGGGGCCGGGCCGGGGGGGCGGCGGGTCCGTCCCCGGGCGGGCCGGGCCGCCGGCAGCGCCGTGCGCCCCCGGGCAGCCGCTCTCTGCGGGCGGAGCTCGGGGCCCCGCAGTGCCCGCGCCTCGGGGGGCGTGCGGGCCGGGCGCGGGGTTTCGCGGGTTGGGGAGGGCCGGGAAGGCCGAAGGCTCCGGTTAAACCCGGTCCTGTCTCGGGTTCTGTCGCGCTGAAGTGGCTGCGGCCAGCTGATTTTCGATTTTCCTTCCTCTAGCTCACGGCTGAGTCCCACTTCATGAAAGACCTGGGTTTGGACAGTTTGGACCAAGTGGAAATCATCATGGCTATGGAAGACGAATTCGGTAATTCAGAGCTGTGCATGCTCGGATCCATCGTTACCTTTTTTGGCTAATCCTTAAGCGCAGCTGTAGCAAACAAGCATTAGTTCTTTTCTGTGAATAGTAACACTGACTTTTCTCTGATGTAATTCAAAGAAAATCAGGCAGTCCTCAGTCAGTGAGAATGTGCGCTGGTCGCTGGTGGCACCGGCGGGAGTCAGGAGAAGGTGTCTGTCTCTCTGCTTCCGAGCTCGGTCCCTCTGGGAGCCCTGACAGCTTTTCTCCCTGCACCCCTCCCGGACAGCACCCGTCGTACTGCTGGGGAGGGGGAGAGTGGGGGACAGCAGTGTGTAAGGGAGGGTGGCAGAGATTAGATCTAGCATGAAGGCTGCATCTGGAGCTGATTTTGGCTCCTGCTTGTGAAATCACAGATACTCCAGGTTTTTCTTCACCAGAACTTCTTTTCATCCTCAATACTTGACGCTACTAGGAAAAAAACACTGTTGTTAGTTTATATTCCAAGTTTCTTTTTACTTCATTTTGGGCTTCTTCATGCTTTTTTTTAAAGCTCTTAAATTCTGGAGTATGTGCCTAATTGGTCACACTGGGTCATAAATGTCCCCAGGGTTTGGTCGTTCTCTAAAGCTTAGGCAGGTGTTTCACTTCCAGAGCATTCGCTAACGCTGTGTATTTAATCCACTTACTGTGTACCGTGGGTGGAGTGTTAATGTGTGGCTATGTGGACTAGAAGGAAGAACCTAAATTTTCTAGAACATATTTCTGACCAGTTCCACGTCCGAGAGCCCTTGTGCTCCCGGCCCCCAGCTGCGGCTCTGTATGCTCAGTGGCAGACTCCAAACCTGAGGGGCTTTGGGCTCTGGCTTGTCTGGGGTTACAAGAACATCCCCTTCCCGTCGCACACCGGTGGCTGTGGGAGCTCTGGGAAGGCGTTAGTGGCTTTAGCGGGGCGGGAGGGGCACTCGCCGGCTGGCTCGGCAGCCCTGCCGCGTCTGCCTTGGCAGCCCTACCACATCTGCCTTCTCCCTTACCCAGAAGCAGCGTCACGTAAGGCAGAAGGCAGCTTGAAGCTCGGCGTAGCAGTGGAGTGTTGGCTCCGGCTGGCCCAGCAGCCCTGGCCTATTTGTCCCCTGCCAAGCTGCAGGCATCTGAGCCAGCAGTAATTGCTTCCTTTAGCCTTGCTCCTGTTTCCGTTGTTTTGGCCTAAATATGTGCACTTTCTTCCAGGATTTGAAATTCCTGATGGAGATGCAGAAAAGTTAATGTGTCCACAAGAGATTGTAGATTACATTGCAGATAAGAAGGATGTTTACGAATAAAAAACAGTTCTTCAAAGCCGGGTAAGTAGAAACGTGCTCCTGCGAGTGTCTCGGGCGCACGTGCACGTGTGACGCCTGTGGAGGGGAGTGTCCGGACACCGTACGGCTGTAGGGCAGGCAGAAGTCTGGGAGGTCTGGGAGGGAGCTGGCAGCAGCTGCCCGCTCTGAGCGGGGAGGATAAAGTGTATGTGTTTTCCTGAGGCATCTGCTGTTGGAGGGAGGATGGGGGGCTCAGCGCCCTTTCATCTCGCCCTGCGTGGCACTTCAAGCACTGAGGTTATCCGCAGGTCTCTTAGTAGGTGGCTAATTGACTTTAGTCATGAAAGTCCATCTTTTCAGCGCTCCTCGGCCATGCGCAGAGCATGCGGGGTCGGCAGCTTCAGAGGTGTGGGATAGCACAGCTCCCAGCTGCCCGTGGTGACCATTTCCTCCCTGCCAGCCGCAGCCGGAGTCTGGAGCAGGAAAGGAAACGGGCAGGAAAGGGTTATTGGAGCAACTGCCCTGAGGTGCTCTGGGGCTGCAGGGGAAATGAGCCGATGGCCTCGGGCCAGCGTGCAGCAGCAGATCGGTCCCCATTCCTGTTTGTTCCTGTGTGCGCTTCTGGCCTCCCCCCACACTTGTGGCCTCCCCCACACGCTCCTCCTGCGTCAGCAGGGGAGCTGTGCCCCTTCGCTGCTCTCTGAGCCAAGGGGAGAATCCTAGCGATCCGGAAGACCGGTGGCCTCCTTTACCTGCCTGCTTTTGGTATTCAGCTTGTCTTGTCTCTGCCTGACCTGCTTCTTTTGTGCCTTAAAATGGTAGTTCTGGGTTGATGAAATACTAAATATGTGGATTTTTATTTTTTAACAGGAGATGTCTCTACCACCAGGACTGGGCTGGTGTCAGCGGGTGTGAATGTAAGCGCACATGCTGTACCGTTGCTGCTTTCATCGGAAAGTTGTACTTGGACGTTGTATTTAAAGCTGTCTGAATGTGTTGTCCTTTAAAAAGAAGAAAAAAAAAAAAGGAATAAATATGTAAAACCATGCTGTGTTGATGGCTTTTCCATTTCACGCTGTCAGCGGGTCACTGTGCTGGTGTTGAGGGTGTGAAGGACACTTCAGGGATGAGGAACTGGCTTCGCTAGAAACGCCTTTCTCTAACCCAGGCTTTCACTGGCGGCACGGCTGCTGCCCGCCCGGGGCCGTTCCCCTGTGGGTAGAAGCACCACCTGCCAAGCGCGGGAGGGCTCGGGCTCCGAGTGCATCTCGCTGAGAGCGTTCTGCGGTTCTTCCTCCCTGTGTGTCTGAAAGCGCTAGCAGCACCTGTACCGCTTGTGCCCTCTGCCGCTGGCGTGATCGCTCTTCCCTGATCTCGCTGCTTGTGCCTGCTCTTTCCGGTGAACCGCCCTTCTGCTGCCTTTACTGTTCATTCCATCAGTGCTGGTAAAAACAAGCGAGTTCTATTTATTTGAAAGGCTTCTGCTTTCCCGATGGAAAATAAAGGGGGGAATGACTTCCTTGCTGCTGGAAAGCAAAATCACATCGGTGTTTCTGTAAGCCCAACTAATCTCAGCACAGGAGGCTTGCTTTAAATCTCTCCCGAGACAGAAACACGAGTTATTTCTGGACACTACACAGTTTTTCCTCTGAGCCAAGAAACACTTTCATATGTCAAAGAGGCGCTGCTAGGCTGCGAGCCAAGAAAGTGTCACTGGATAACGTATCCTCCTCTGGCAATCAGGGTGGCGGAGGATGGAAAAGGGACCCGGGTCTGTCGGTGCGGCACGTGGTGCCTGAGTGTGGTGCGGGTGTTCTCGGGGCTTCCTCTGGAGCGGCATTTCGCTTCTAAAACCGCGCGGTGCCGGACCCTCGGCCAGCCGGGTGACCCTCAGGGCCCGAGTTCTGCTTTCCTCGCGTGCGAGGCCCGTGCCTTTGGAAACTCCTTAATCGCCCCTTCACCCCCAACGTGTTTAAAACGTTTTCTGGACAGGCTGCACGGTGGAACCGGGAGGAAACAGTCGTTTTGGCCACCGGCGGTGTCGAGGCGCCCGCTCCGCGGCGGGAGTGACGGTGGCTGCAGACCCCCCCGGTGTGGGGCGGCCCTGAGCGCGGTGGGGAAGGAGCCGCGGGCGGATGCAGCCGGCGGTGCCCCGCAGCAGCCGCTGCCCCCGCCCCAGCGAGGGGCAGAGCGGGGCGGGCGGGGGAAGGCCCCGGGGGCAGCCGCGGCCGCGGAGCCCCGGCAGTGCCTAAGGGCGGCTTTTCCGGGATAACCCCGTTGGCTGGAGGAGCGGGGGCCGACAGCGCGTGCCCGCAGCCGAGCGGTGCCGGCGCTCTCCCCGGGCACCGGCACGGCGCTGCGGCCCGCGGCAGGGCGCTGGGGTGCCGAGCCGGGCTCCCGTCCCCGCGGGACCGCACCGCAGAGCGCGCAGCGCGGGTGCGGGGCCCGGCCGTGCCCCCCCCCCCCCCCCCGCGGGCGCCGCAGCCCGAGCTCGGCCCCGCCGCGGCCGGGCGCCGCCGAGCCCCCCCCCCGCCCGCCCGGTGCCCCTCCGGGCCGCGCGTCCCGCGCCTCCCGCACTCGCTGCCGGGGGCGCGGGGGGGGGGGCGGGCGGTGCCGGCGGGGCGGGACCGGGCCGGGGGCTGCGGCTCCCCGGCGCCTCCGCCCCGCCGCAGCGGGGGCGGGCGGGGGCTTCCTGCCGCCGCCTCGGCAGAGCCGGCAGCGCCGCCGCGCCATGGAGCGGCTCCGGCTCCCGCGGCTCCCGCGGCTCCCGCGGCTCCTGGCCGCCGCAGGTGAGCGCCGGGGCCCGCCGCCTCCCCCCCCCCCCGCGGGGCCGGCGGGCGCGGGCGGGGGCACGGCCGGGAGGGCGGCGGGCGGGGGCCCCGCAGCCGCCGCCGTGGGGCCCCGGGGTCCCGGGACCGGCCGCCGGTCCCTCGGCGGGGGATGCCGGGCTCGCGGGGGGGTGCCGCGGGCTCGGGGGTCTGCGGCGGTGGCGGAGCCGGCACAGGCACCGCGCTCGGGCGGGTCTGGGCTCCGCGCTTGCAGCGGGGCGGGGGGCGGGGGGGGGGCGGCTGCTCGAGTGTCATCGGGACGCGCGGGGGGGGGGGGTGGGGGGGGCTCGGCCGCGGGGTCCCGGGGGCACGTGGCGGGCGGGCGGCGGGGCGGACACCGGGGTGCGGCCGGCGAGGGCCACGTGCCCCACCGCCAGCCCGGGCTGGGCCGCGGCGTCGAGGGCAGCGGGTGCCGCACCCGCCGGAGGAGGAGCGGGAGCCCCGGCGAGGCGCGGGTGGCGAGCGGGGCCCGAGGGGCTCCCGGTGACCCCAGCCCCGGGCCCACCGAGGCAGGTGACCGCCCGTCCCGACGCCTGGTCAGCCGCCCGCTCCCTCCGGAGAGCAGCCACCCCGCAGCGGGGACCCGGAGTCCTGCCCGGGACGATGGCTGGCCTGGCGCTGGCCTGGCGCTGGCCTGGCACCGGTGTCGCGCTCTGCCCAGGGACCTGCTGGTGCCGGCGTTGGCACGTGGCGACTGCCGGACGGCAGTTTGGTTCAGGGCAAAACGGGCGTTTCCAGCACGTGGCCGAGCGTGGCTGGATGGGGCAGGATTCGGTTTCGTTTGCTGAGGCGAAGGCAGGTGGTTTCCAGCCGGGTTTGGGTCGTTCCCGAGCGCCTCCCCCAGCAGTGCTGCCCGTGGTTAACGGAGGGGAGGCGCGGAGCCCCCCGCCTGCACCGGCAGCTCCTGGGGCGGTGGGGGCCCGGTGCTGATGCCCGATGCCCGGTGCGCACTGCTCTCTCCCCTCTCTCCCCAGTGATCGTGGAGTGCTGCGCGCGGCTCTGCCCCAGTCTCGGCAGTGGGACGGGCTCCACGCTGGGCTCTGCCGTCCCCTGCGCCCGTCTGGGGACCGCGGTGGGGGAGCGCTGCCGGACAGGTACTGCCGGGGCTGGGACTGTCCCGCTCGTGGCCCTTCGTCTGTGGCACTGCACGCCGGCCACGTGCATCAGAGCCGTGCTGGGGCCGGGGTGCTGAGCTGGCGGGTGTGGGGTGCCAGCCGCGGATCAGCCTTGCTCAGTGTCCCCCCACTTCTGCCTCTGCCCGTAGATCCGGAGCGAGGAGCTGTCACAGGGCAGGCACCGATGCTGGAGGCCTTGGGGCGGCTGGGGACAGAGGCTGAGCTGCTGCCCTTCCCTGGGACCCCCACTGGGACTGCTGAGCCCTCCAGCCCCCAGGGGAGCCCTGGAGGCCCCCGGGCAGGCGGGGAGGGGACGGGGCCCGCGGTGTGGGATGGAGGAGCCACCGAGCGCCCAGGGACCCCGCTCTCTGCAGGCACCGCTGAGCAGGCAGCTGCAGCCAACAAGCGTCTGTCTCCGGCCAGCCTGGGGGTGACCAGCACGGGGGCCCCAGCTCCCACGGAGCCGGACACAGCGCCTACCACCAGATACAGCCCCGGGACTGACCCTGTAGGAAATGTGACGGCAGAAGGTGCCACAGCTCCGCAGGGGACCCCCTCCCATTCACCATCCTCTGTGACAGTACCTGGCTCTGCCGGGGGGCAATGGGGGTCCCCCAGCACCCTGCTGGGATGGAGCCCCATGGGGACAGCACTTGTGCAGAGCCAGAGGGTCTCACATGGCCCCTCATCCCCGGAGCTGTGGGCTGGGGAGGGCCCGGGTGCCACCATCCCGCTAGGCGACAGCAGCCCAGGGACCCACCCGAGCCTCGCGCTGGCCACAGACAGCCCAGCACGGAGGACAATCGGGACATCGCCCTTTGCGGGGGCGCTGCAGAGGCTGCTGACCCCCACAGGGACACTGAGGCAGGGGCTGCCAGGGCAGGGGCTGGCAGGAGGACGGAGCTCTGACTCCCGCCCGTGGCACGGGACGGACGTTGCTTGGCAGGGTCCCCACTCTGCCCCTCGCCCCTCTCCACCGTCCCTGGGGGCCGGTGGCCATGGGGGCCCTGTGGCCAGCACAGCCCAGCCAGCCATGGGGATGGGCCCAACCTTGCTGCCTGCTGCAAGCAAGGGGTTGGGTCTGCCTGTCCCCACTGCCACGGCTGGCACCGCAGGGGTGACATCCCCCGGCCCGGGGGGAGCCCTAGACCCGACCACAGGGGTCTTAGGGCCACCCGACATGGAGGGTTCCCCTGAGCACGGCCACATCCCTCTGGACCAGACCCGGCGCCCGCCAGCTGTGCCGGGGCAGCCTCCCGCCTCCGTGGCCCCGGGCAGCACTGCTGCGGCACAGAGCAGGGTGCCGTACGCCAGCCGAGGGTCCCCCCGTGCCCCCCCGTCCCCACAGCCTGCCCCAACCGGTGGCTCTGCAGTGCCCACGCTGCTGACCCTGCAGCCCTCCCCAGGGACCGGCTGGGGTGTCCTGGGGCTCAGTCCCACTGCGGGCACCCCCCTGGCACGCCCATCCCCAGGGTTCTGGCTGCCCCATGCCGGCTCGGGGGGGGATCCTGCTGAGAGCCCCCAAATCCTGGGGGGGACCCCGGTGGGAGTGGGCGAAGCCGGGCCCTGGGCAGCAAGTGCCCTGCCGAGCTGGCAGCCAGGCAGCCCGGCCCCCCCCTCAGCCCCTGGGCCCCCCCGGCAGCCGGCTCCTTCCCAGCCTGTGTCTTCCCTGGGGCTGACCACCACCACCGCTGTCACCGTCACCGCCACCACCGTCACTGCCACCACCGTCACAGCCGCCACTGCCAGCCCAGCACTGCTCGGGGACATGGGGACAGTCATGCCGGAGCCCGGTCCTGCTGTATTGCAGAGGGATGTGGCAGGGTTGACATGGGGGCCCCCAACTCATCTGCCCACTGTGATGCCAGGGGTCCCCCAGCAATCCACCGATCCTTCCGGGACCCTGGGCCATCAAGGGGGCCCTCGGTCCCCCCCAGCTGCTGGGGACACAGATCTGGTCCAGCCTTCGAGCAGCCCCAGAGGGTGGCCGGATGCTGACACCCCCGGAGCAACGGCAGCCCCAGCTGCGGCAGGCAGGGCCCCCCGGGTGTTCATCGTGGAGGATCAACCACCCGTCCTGAGAGGTGGGTCTGGGGGGTTTGGGACCCTCTGCCAGGGCATGTGGGGGCTAGTGGTGGTGGCCCCCCCTGGGGTGGGCAGTGCGGGTCCGTGTCATACTGATGCCCGTGTCTCCTCCTGCAGCATCCCTCCTCCGCATCCCCTGCGAGCTGGTGCTGGACATGGGGTTCGTCCCCGCCCTGCAGGACCCCGGATCCCGTGAGCACCGGGGTCTGCTGCACAGCTTCAACCGGACGGTGAGCAGGGGCCAGGGCTGTCCGGGGGGGGCTGCGACTGGGGGGCTATCCCGCATCGTGCTCAGCTTCCTCCCTGCACAGGTCGCGCCCCTCTTCATGTCAGTGCCGGGGTTCCTGCGGCTGGAGGTGACGGGGATCAGGTAGGTGCTTGCGCGGCCCCGCAGCGTGCGATGCTCCCTGTCGTGGTGGGGTGCAGGGAGTGTCACACGCTGCGGGGCCACGGCAGTGCCGGGCGGCAGCACTGGATCTGGGAGTCTGGGCCACCCCTGGACTCGCCGTGGGGTGTCCCTGCAGGGAGGGCAGCGTGGTGCTGGAGTACGACGCGCTGTTCGCGGCGGAGCAGGTGCAGGCGCTGGGGCTGGGCACGCTCGTCAACACCGCGCTGGGCTCCGGCAGCGCCCGGCCGGGGCTGGCGGTGGGCACTGCCCCCGTCCTGCGCAATGTGGCTCTGGGTGAGTGCGGGGCCGTGCACGGGGCTGTGCAATCACCGGACCCTGCCATGGCCCCCGGGGTCCGGTGCCCGGCTGGGGCCGGTCTCAGGGCGGGTGCACGCCTGGCCCCGGCTCTCTGCACGGTGGCACAGCTGAACCCCCATCTCTGCAGAGCGGCCGCTGGACCCCTGCGCCGTGCTCTTCGCCTGCCGGGCCGGCTTCGCCTGCGTGGCTGGGGCAGACGGTAACGCCACCTGCACCTCCCTCTGCCACCGCGACTACTGCAAGAACCACGGCATCTGCACCCACCTCCGGGACCGCGGGCCCCTCTGCCAGTGAGTGTCCCTGGGACCAGCCCTGGGGTGATGGGTGCCGTCTCCCCCCGCGGCTGATGCCCCCCCCTTGGCGCAGGTGCCCCGTTGGCAGCGATTTCTGGTTCATGGGGCTGCGCTGCGACTACCGGGTGACGCAGCAGAGCCTGCTGGGCATGGCCGCCGGGGTCCTGCTCAGCATCGTCCTCCTGGGTGCCGTCGTCGCCGCCGTCGCCATCCGCCGGTTCAAGGCGCTGCTGCTGGAGGCCAGGGCCGACCAGACCCGCAGCAGGTGGGGTGCGCGGGGCCGGGGGGACCCTGGGCCTGGGGTCCGGGGTGGGCCCGGAGGGAGGGGTGCTCCTGCTGCAGCGCCCATGCCCCTGCCCTCCCCAGGGATGCTGAGGGGTGACGGGCAGTGACCCCGGCCCCACGTGTGGGTGCCCGGGAGCAGCACAGCCCATCCGGGGTCAGGGAGAGCCATGGCTCGGCAGGGAGGCAGGGTTGGGCTTGGGCTGAGCTCTGCCAAGAAAAACACTCTGCAGCGGCTGATAGCGGCGGGCAGGAGGTGCCGGGGCCGGGGGGGAGCACGTGCGGGGTCCGGGAGTAGCTGGACCCAACGGCCCACGGAGCCGCACGGCCATGGCGGTGCCCCCGGCTGGGTGGGGGTGACTGGGTGGTCGTGCCAGCAACGGGGAGCGCGCGGGCGCTGCCGGCAGCCCCACGCTGGCCCTGGGGAAGCAGCGTGCAGGCAGGAAAGGAGTGCCGAACCTGCTGGGCTGGATGGGGCCGCAGTTGCACCCAGTGTTGTGAGCTGCGTCGCTGCACACTCTGTGCTGATGAGCCCCCCCTGCAATGCATGGTCCCGGGGACCCGTCCCTGTCCCCTCCGTCCATCCGTCCCCCCAGTGCCTCCTGTGCCGGCTGCCTGGGCCGGGCTCAGCCCCGGGGGGCTGCGGGTGGGGAGCAGGGCTCCGGCACAGCCCCACCAAAGCAGCTCCTCTGGGACCGCGGGGTTTCGTAAGGTGCCACAGGGGATTGTTCCCGAGGACACCACCCCAACAGCCGCATCAGCCGCGGGGCTGCAGCCAGATGCTGTTCAGTGTCACGGCTCTGCCCCCACCCAGGGCGTGGGGCTGGGCCCTGCCCCGGTGCCGTGAAGTTTGGGTGGAAATCTGCAATCTGTGCTTGCAGCGCAGTCACGGGGGTTGCGTGTGAGTGTGCACGTGTGCGTGTGCATGCGCCCGCATGTGCCCACGGGGTGCCGGCCGCAGCCGCCCTGCCTTGCCCCGCAGCTACCGGCGGTTCTGCCGGCTGGACGACGTCTCGGCCCAGTACTGGTCGCGCTCCTGGCTGCCCTCGGCCAGCTCGCTGGACAACCCGGCCTTCAGCAACTCGGAGGAGCTGCTCCACTTGCAGATCTTCGACAACGGCTGCTGCAGCTGCCGGGAGGGCTCGGGCATCACCGACAGTGCCAAGCATCGCCCCGCGCCGCCC